>NC_072449.1:27745929-27918429 GCF_027596085.1 Anoplopoma fimbria
CACTTTAATAAATTAACAATAAAACAAACAACAGAGACAAAAATCTAAAATTAACAAAAATCCTCCGTGCAACAAGACGTAATGGCCTAATTATATATCATTTTATGATTAACAGCTATCAAACAGAAGAAGTAATCTATAAAACCTCAGCGTGGATGCACTGCAGTTGCAAACTGCCCCTGATCAGAATTGGCATAGCTGAGTATTCAGTGATGTGAGATTGCACAAAGCACAAGAGAGAACACACATGATAATTGAGGTTGCTGGGTGTGAAGTCAAGTAACCATAAATATGAAGCAGGGAGGGCACTGCTTTAATCATCTGTAAACAAGGTGGGAGAAGTTGATAAGTAAAACAATCTGTTCCTTCAACTGTTTTGTCAAAAATAACAAATAAACCAAGTCTCCTTGAATAAATAAAGGTTAAAGAAAATAGTCTATGCTAGTTTACACACAGCTGTCTCCACGACGCCTCAGCTTGTGTGGGGAGATAAATGGCAGGAGCAGGTTCTACGTTTCAGGAGAGAAAACCTGGAGATGTTGTAAAATGCCCTGAGGGATGATGGGTAATTGCTCTAGTGCCTGAGGGAACACTGGGTAACAGGTTGCAGAGGTGCTTGAGCAATCTATGCCAGTATTTCTTTTTTTTCAAGTCTTGACAATTTCTTAGGTCACCTCGGATTTTTTAGACAGTGTCTTGTAGCAGTCACCTAAAGTGGTTGTCATTATGTCAATGGACAGTCACTCTTGTATATATGTGTGTGTGTATATATATACATATATACACACATAGGAGTATAAATCATTGGAGTCAACCTCCAGCGTCTCCAGAATTCCGTACCTCAGGTTTTGGTTACCACAGTTTAGCCATTAAAGAACCATAAAGACATTGATTATTCCAATGTGTGTACATTAGGTGTCAAAGTTTGCACCACTTTCTCAACATGTGAATGTATTGTGGTATTAGTTGATCTGTTATTAGTATTTATTCCAAAGCTGGTTTGATCTTTTTCCACAGCACCTTGTGGCTTCTAATTTAAAAACCTGTCTGTTAAAAGTGCCAAATTCCATATTCAGAGCATTAATATAGCATCAAACAAGTATTGTCTATGTAAAGATATAGTGCATTAATGTACAGTTCAGGCCTTTAGCTCTATCAGCACTGTTACCTTTGTTTGCGCTGTCTGGACCGATAGCTACTAGCAGCCGGCTCAGCCGTGGCCATGTTGAGAGCCGTTGGAGGCAATGCCTCCATCATAGATATTTGAATGTAGCACCATTAATGTCAGCCACTGCATTAGTAGAGTCCACACAGCACAACACAACTAAAAGACAAGTATCAGCCCGTTTGGGAAATGTAACAACAACAAGGCCCATTTGTCTGCTGTAGTGTTTCTAATGTATTCAGGGAAGGGTTAAGCGTTGATGGTATACAGAACATAACAGAAATGATTTCTGTCCACACTGGAATGATCAGAGCATGGGATTCAAAATGATTACTGGCATCTGCACTCTTTTATGTTTGCAATGTTTGCTGCGTTTATTTAACCTGTGCACTGAGTCAGAGTCACTCTGAGTGCTTTAGCTAAATGACTGAAATACATGAATGAGGAATGGGTGCTTTTTAGAGTATTCATCAAATCTGCTCTATATACTGTACGCCGAACTTAAACGATGCCTGATAAAATGATTTACGGTTATCGGGAGCTTCCATTACCATTCAGTTAATATGTAAATGCCTCTTGTCAAGTAAAGTAAATTATTTGGACTTTACACAACAACACAAATCTAATAGAACAAGAAAACATTCTCAGGGTCAGAAAAAATAAAGACGAGCATCACATGTTCTTTGCCTGACTCTATTCTCTTTTATTGTCACATACAGTACGCTACGCTCTCACAGAAGAAAAGGCTTTATCATCCACACATTTTCCTGGGCACCCACCACGGTCCCCAGAAGTGTTAGATGAATTTTTCAGTATGCCAATGCATGCAGTGATGATTTTTGAATGAGAAATTTGTTTTCTATCATCCTCCAGCGATCCTCCTGTAACACCAGAGAGACAAATAATTAATAATAGAGACCAACTGAAACAGAAAAGATGAAAGTAGTTGTTTTTAACAGAGAGCGTGCATGCTTTGTAGGAGGGCTGAGAGAGGAGGAGAGAGGAGGAGAGAGGAGGAGAGAGGAGGAGAGAGGAGGGTATAACATCAGCTGTCGTTGCCTTCTGTCATTTTTAGTAATTCTGTTCATGCAAGTATGTATCACAGGAACATTGCTGAAGGCAAAAATTATTATTAATTATCTGTTTTTAAATCCTACACCTCAAGAACTAGATCCCAAACCTTCTTAATAAACATTTAGCTCAAACATATGTGAATCTAAAACACACACTTGGCTGTGCCCAAACAGCGACAGATGGAGACTTAAAAGGCTTCAGTTCATTCAAAACGCTTTGCAATGTAGTTTCTTCACTTCTTCACTTCTTATCTAATGGAGCCCTGGCCAGTACAGTGTAATAAAAGTCTCACAGATAAAAGTACAAATAACAGACTTAAAAAACAAAACGGCAAAAAGTTAAAAACAACATGAAAGAGACAAAAAGAAGAAATTAAAACAAACCAGCGTTCCAATCTGAAGACAAACCACCTTTCTCATGCAAACTGCCGTGATGTCTGCGAAACCATAGACGAGGCATCTAACATTTTCAATAAGGATGAACTTATACTCATATAAAATGTCAAAAGTGTCACTAGAATCATGTTTCTAAATCCAGCAGAGGAAAAAACTGTTTCTGCTGAATGTGACCACAAAACTGGATGCACTGTTTGCGTGTGTGTGTGTGTGTGTGTGTGTGTGTGTGTGTGTGTGTGTGTGTGTGTGTGTGTGTGTGTGTGTGTGTGTGTGTGTGTGTGTGTGTGTGTGTGTGTGTGTGTGTTTGATCTGCACTTGCCTGTGTGAAATCAGTGTCCGTATTCTAGAAGGTCTGAAAATCATGACCTATAAACTAAACAAGCTGTCCGTACCCATGTGTGTGTATGGCTGTGTCTGTACGTTGTGATGCCTGTGTGAATGAGTGTGGCCTCTCCTCCTGTCAGAATGCACTGAGACGTGCACGGATGAGCTTGTCGGCACTGTGTCAAAGCAACAGATTTGAGCGGAGCGAGAGCCAAATGTTAAGCTGCCTCTGCCAAAGAGGAAATTGTTGAAAATGACATCAACAGACCCGAAAACAAATTAGAGCACAATGGACACCCTTGTCCAGAGACATATGGGTTTATTGGTCATTGTTTCAATGAACGCTGCAAAATGAGATGCAGTGGATGAGGCACCCTGTTGTTTATTTTACTTTACTTTACTTTACTTTGTTTTGTTTTATAATTGTATTTTATACCTCCATATTACTACTTAATTTGATCATTCCAGTTGAATTCCTTATTCCCCCATATTTGAATAATATTTGTCCTAGACGCTAATTGATTCGGTCACTTCTCACTTCACTTGAAGCATCAGTGGAGCTCAGCTTTGATCACAAGCCAGTAACGTAACATGTTCCGTCAACAGACCAAACACGCCTGACCTCCTGTGTTGCTGCAGTTCACTCACTGCATTTTGCTCACTCACTTGTGTCACTTATCATCTGGTCCAAATGCATCTGGCTCAACACTGACCCTTAACCCCCTCAGAGAGCTGTTGGGCCGCGGCATCATTTCCTGCCTCTGAGCGAGACAGATGCTGTGGGGAGCAACCTGGAGGAGCTTGTATGCTAATCGGCTCTTTAAACCAAATTACTCCGTTAACCAAATTACCTTCTAACGGAGGCAGGCGCCTTGCATTTTGATGCTTCATTTTCCAAATGAAGATTTGCATTCTAACGGCGTAGTGAATTCTCGCCTGACAACTGACTTTACTGCTGTAAATCACACGGCGATGCGATGAATCAGAGAAAATCTGTCTCGGTAATGAGTGCTGAAATGCGGAGAGATTAGGAGAGATATGTGCTAATTGCCTGCTGTGTGTCCTGGATCGTTCCTTCTCTCCTCGGGCTTAGCTGTCATATTGTCTGTTTCACAACTCGTTGAATAAAGGGTAACAGTTCGCACAAAAAGCTTTGCACCATCGGAAGCTATTAAGATATCACTTTAAAGGTTTAGGCCTTCACTATCTTCTGTGTATGTATTGTCTTTTTTTGACGCCCAGTTTTATTCAGATAATTGTTTCTGCCAGGTAGTTTAACTGAATCCATTTATGTTGAGCTGATAAAATATGAGGTCCTCTACTCAAATGTGCACACATAAAAACACATGCATCATAAGACCCAATGCAAATGATAACCCTTGGATATTCATCACGTGACGTCAAAGGAGTTGTTACCTTAGTTGTTTAGATGACTGAGTTCTGTTGTTGCCATTTGAATGCACTATAGCAAAGGAAACATGTGCTGACAGAGCACAGAGAAGATATGTTTTCACTTTTGATTCCTTTGTATAAAGAAATTAAAAAACGGACCAATGGAAACCATAGTCGACCCTTCCCATCCTTATGGTGAGGCAGGAAGCAGAGTGAAGAGTGAAGCCAATACTGAAGTTTCTTAAAACGTGCATTCTCTCTACTGACCAGCAGGGGCGACTCCTCTGGATGCAATAAAAAGTCAGATTATATAGAAGTCTATGAGGAAATGACTCTACTTCTCTCTTGATTTATTACCTCAGTAAACATTGTAAACATGAGTTTATGGTCTCAATCTCTAGTTTCAAGTCTTCTTCAATACAGCATGATGTTCATTTAGTAAATGATGCTCCATTTAGCAGAGTATGCTTTAGGGAGGTTCTACCTTGTGATTGACAGGTCGCGTCCTTACCAGAGCTTTATACGGCTTGTCTATGCCACTCCTCTGCCATCAGAATAAGATCACTTTCGTCCAATAGTTGCAAAAAAAGAAAGCGAAGATGGATTCGGCCAAAACGCCGAACTTGAGCCTTCAAAATATCAGTCCATAAACTACGTCCACTTCTTATATAAAGTCAATGTGTAGAGGGGCCGTGAAACATTGTGGTAGTGTTGCAGTTAATTCAGTCTGCATTAGACGCTGCTATTTATGTCCACACATGCCCAACCAAGCACGTTGAAATGCAATCAACTTCGGTCCTTGCCTCCTGTTTTAAGCAGCTGTTTGCTACTAGTTGTTGGTCATGAATAGGCTCAGCAGGGGAGTAACCCCTGTGCACTGATCACCATGTTTAACATAAACAACAGAAACGTTGGCTTTCAATAGCCCTGCAGTTAGAAGTGATGTGCATGTGATTATGCCTCTTTTCTGGATTATGATTTATTTACCATATCCAACAGAAGAAAGCGTTAAAACGAGAAGTAATGCATGTAACTTTAGTGTTCGTGTTGGATCTTTCGTCCAGAAGCACATTTGTTTGAAGAAATGAAAATTTCCAGAGAAAGAGAGAGAAATATAAACCTGAAATGAGATAAAGGGTGAAAATAAATCTGGGGATGATAGTGTTCCCCACAGAGAGAGAGCATGTGTTCAGAGATCATCTTTGGGTGTCAGGTGGAGAATATTTTCCTGTAACCTTTATGTCCTGTCGTCCGAGACTCGCTGTCGAGGCTGGAGTGCTCTGATTGATGAATGCACCGCAGGCAGGTGAGCAGGCGAGACGGTGGGTGTGAGCTGAATCCCACTGAGCTGATTATTATCCATCACGCACACCGACTGAAATAAAGACCTGAGACACCTGAGTCAGCTCGAGGTGAGAGATTATTTAGATTGACCCTGAAACTGAAAAGCTGTTGATGCCACTTGTGTGTTGTTACACATGTTGTGTGATGATTCCTGCACTTAACCTCTCGTGTAGTACTGTTTTAAGCAGTTAGTGTGCATGTGGAGACCCATGCTGCCACTGATGGAAGGTTGTGGGCAATATATACAAACAGTTTTTTAGCCGCACATCAGTGATCATAGCTGTTTCCTGGTGCTGGTCAGTCAAAGTGAAATGACTGACCAGTTGTCAAGATCCAGCCTGGTCTGGTGTTTGTGGTACATTGTGAAAATAGATTTTGATCAGTTTAAATGAAAACAGGGACATAAGTATAGACATTGCAGGCCGTGGGTCGAGGGGTCGGCTTATAGAGAGAGCAGGTCCTCTAACAATCAGTTGTGCTTGGAACGGGCCCTTTAGTGACGTGAACTCACAGAAATACCTGAAATGACCGCATGTAAAGTGTGAAATGATGTACCGCCACCACGGGAACAATTTGACGTCCAAAAAGATTCAGGCAACAAAATCTCGAAGTTAGGTGTAGGAAAATTGTTGTGGTTTGGCTTAAAAGTACACAAACTAAGTAAAATAGGTACACACTTTGCAAACGTCAGTAACGTTACTTGACAATAACTCAACAACACTTTTGGATATGAAAACAAGTCTCCTGGTTGAGTCCTGCATTTGTTTGACTAATCTCCCCTCCATAAATAGTCTAATTAGTTGAATCCTAATTGCCTCTCTATTGGCATTGTCTTCATTAAGCGGACACGTACTTTAACACATAACATTTCACCACCACATAATGTGTCATGGTCATTTCATGTACGTCTGTGAGAACAGCTTGGAGTGATGCAGATTGCCACCTTTGTGATACACCTGTGTTCAAATAACTTAAAGTTAATACAAGGAACTTTCATTTTGTGTTGATTTTTGCGATTCCTGTGGATGAGAGTGGTAGTCTTTCTGTGCACCAGACTCTCTTTAGAAAACCTCTCTTTTGCTGCAGCTAGATCTGATATTTTCTTGTGCCCTCCTTCCCTCCAGTAAGCCCAACAATTGGGCCTGGGTCTCCAGCAGTGTGGTGTTGGCTCCCAGCAGGGATCAGCGGATCAGTGAGGCAAAGCTCTGCTCCTGGCTGTAGGAGGAGACGGCAAGCATTAAGAATACCTATAAAGAAATAGCCAACATTCTTGGCAATTGTTTACTTATATAGGTCTTATAGTGGCACAAGTGTTCAATAAGACTGATTCATCACAGTAACTTATCTTCTAATTTTTTATTTATTATACAGATATGCAATGATGATGTATTTTGATGTGAAGTCTCTATTTGATCATGTGACGAGACAATACGTTTGTGCGTGTGTAGTATCTAGTAACTAACTAGCGCGCACCAGGGCCCATCATAAATGTGTCCACTAGTGCTCCTCGTAACTACCTTACCCCACTGAGAAAACACGATATGTGAACATGTATTTCTGTAGTTATGAACCTTCGGATGATTCTCCCCACATTTAGCTCATTGTTATGGTTATACAGCACATTTACTGTATGCTACTCGCAGTCCCATCGTTTTCATCAACCCTTTCGCCAGCAACACCTCTGATTACACACTGTACAGTGTATTCCCAGCACCAAAAGAAGACCGACTAAAGTAATGGACCAGGCGGTGAACACAGTGGAGCATTTAGCTGATAAAGAGCAAGATATTTTTCTCTCGACCAAACCAGAGATAAAAGGAGAGTGAATACTGCAGTCACATTCATCAGATGGACAGAAACAACCTCAAGTGAATGCTAATGTCTTTGCTGGACATAAATAGGCAACTGTTCCCTAACACGGTCACCATAACAATAGCTTTCTCCTGCCCACAAGGAGCAAAAACCATCGTTAAAGGTTCATTTGTTAAAACACTTGTATGTAGCAGCATGTATCCAGCAGTACCTGTCCAGGTGTAGTGATCCTATACCAGATTCTATTTCTTCCTACTAGTGCAGAACTTTGCGAGCAAACACAAAGACATCCATCCTTTCATTTGTTTAGTTCTGTAACTGATCCACGTAGAAGTGGCAGCAGGCTAAGCAGAGTAGCGAAGACTTTCCTTTCCCTTTTCCCAGTCACGTCCTCCAGCTTCTCATGGGGATCCCACCCAGGCCAGATGGGATTTGTAGTCCCAACAGTGGGTTCTGTGTTCTCCTAGCAGTCCAACATGCTCAAAATACCGTTATATTGGAAAATAAAGTAATGTGAAGTGAAGCTTATTTACCTCTGACATTTATTTTTCCTGCTGCTTGTGGTTTGGCACACAGCCTTCTGTACAGGATTGAATGTATTGATTTCAGGCAGGTTGCCAAGCAAAAAGCTGGGCTTTAGTGCTGATACACACTCTGCAGATCAATTCCTTAAAATAACAAAATAAAGACGTCACAATGGGCTATGCAAAGGCTGAGAGATGTGAGCGCTGAATATGCATAACCTACTGAAATTTGACACGTGATTGTTGAAGCCGCGAAGGCTAAAATGTGCAACAGGTCGGCTGTGTAATGTTTTAATACTTGTGCTGCGCCTCATTGCATTAGGAGTACAGCTGTTGTGCAATACATTAGGATTATATAAGTATCACATTATGCTATGGATGGGGGAGCTGATGAGAGAACGCTCCATGTGGGAATTACCTGCATTCCTGCTAACCTTCTCCTGAACTTGTGTAAAACATGATGAGCTCTGTGTTTGCTCTGCCGTGTGGATTGGCAGCAGCCCAGAAGGTTTTATTCAAACTGGAAATCCTCACATCTCTCACTCTGGGCTTAAACAGGCCTATTTATGTGGGATAAAGAGAAAAACAAAAACATAGACCAGCACCGATAAGATCCGTCTTTTGGTCCAGAACAAAACCTGGTCTAGATCAGATATGTGTGCTTTAGAAAAGTTATATACATTACACTGATTAATGTCATCGGTAAAGGAGCCAACACATATGGATCTTTGATCAGTAAGTCTGCACATAATGTGAGCAGCCAGTGATGGATATGTCTGTATTATATGTAATCCTCTTTCATTACCATGCAAATCTGTAAACAGAAAGCATTTGTTGATCTGCAAACAGTCATTAGTCAGCAAAAGGACATTTATTTCAGTCTAGTAAGAGCAACGTGTTAGCATAATGAGTCTTTCTTTAATCCTCAGTGGGCTCTGCTGCCAATTCACCTGCATCCTTTTTATTTGTTCCAGATGAAGTTTCCTTTGCGATCAATAAGGTGCTTATCACATTTTTGTTTTCAGAATCAGCTTTATTGGCCAAGAAGTTTTGCTCTAATTGTGCAGACACAAATCAAAATACAGCTAAAAACAATGACAAACTAAAACCTTCAGCTGTTATGCACATGCACTACTGTATTATTGTATATAAATACAAGAAAACTCTAAAAGTATATCAATGTTTGTACATATACAGCGGGTAAAATAAGTATTGAACACGTCACCATTTTTCTCAGTAAATATATTTCTAAAGGTGCTATTGACATGAAATGTTCACCAGATGTCGGTAACAACCCAAGTAATCCATACAAACAAAGAAGACCAAACAAATACATTCAGAAATTAAGTTTTGTGTAATAAAATGGAATGACACAGGGAAAAAGTATTGAACACGCTTACTGAAATTTATTTAATACTTGGTACAAAAGCCTTTGTTGGTAGTGACAGCTTCAAGACGCCTCCTGTATGGAGAAACTAGTCTCATGCGTTGCTCAGGTGTGATTTTGGCCCATTCTTCCACACAAACAGTCTTCAGATCTTGAAGGTTCCGTGGGCCTCTTCTATGAACTCTGATCTTTAGTTCTTTCCATAGATTTTCTATTGGATTCAAGTCAGGTGATTGGCTGGGCCATTCTAGCAGCTTTATTTTCTTTCTCTGAAACCAATTGAGAGTTTCCTTGGCCGTGTGTTTGGGGTCATTGTCTTGCTGAAATGTCCACCCTCGTTTCATCTTCATCATCCTGCTAGATGGCAGCAGATTTTTATCAAGAATGTCTCGGTACATTTTTCCATTCATCCTTCCTTCAATTATATTAAGTTTGCCAGTGCCGTATGCTGAAAAACAGCCCCACACCATGATGTTCCACCTCCAAACTTCACTGTTGGTCTGGTGTTTTTGGGGTGATGTGCAGTGCCATTTGACCTCCAAACATGGTGTGTATTATGGCATCCAAAGAGTTCAATTTTGGTCTCATCTGACCAGACTATATTCTCCCAGTGTTTCACAGGCTTGTCTACAGGCAGCAAACTTTAAACGAGCTTCAACATGCTTTTTCTTCAGCAATGGAGTCTTGCGTGGTGAGCGTGCATACAGGCCACGGCGGTTGAGTGCATTACTTATTGTTTTCTGTGAAACAATTGTATCAGATAATTCCAGGTCTTTCTGAAGCTCTCCACAAGTGGTCCTTGGCTCTTGGACAACTCTTCTGATAATTATTTTCACTCCTCTGTCAGAAATCTTGCGAGGAGCACCTGGTCGTGGCCGGTTTATGGTGGAATGATGTTCTTTCCACTTCCAGATTATGGCCCCAACAGTGCTCACTGGAACATTCAGAAGTTTAGAAATCCTTCTGTAACCAATGCCATCAGTATGTTTTGTAGCAATAAGGTTGCGAAGGTCTTGAGAGAGCTCTTTGCTTTTACCCATCATGAGATGTTTCTTGTGTGACACCTTGGTAATGAGACACCTTTTTATAGGCCATCAGTTGGGACTGAACCAGCTGATGTTAATTTGCACTGACAAGGGGCAGGATTGCTTTCTCATTACTGATAGATTTCAGATGGTGTCTTGGTTTTCCATGCCTTTTTGCACCTCCCTTTCTTCATGTGTTCAATACTTTTTCCCTGTGTCATTCCATTTTATTTGTTTGGTCTTCTTTGTATGTATGGATTACTTGGGTTGTTACCGACACCTGGTGAACATTTCATGTCAATAGTACCTTTAGAAATATATTTACTGAGAAAAATGGTGACGTGTTCAATACTTATTTTACCCGCTGTATATATATGTATATATACATATACATATATAAATATATATATATATATATATATATATATATATATATATATATATATATATTATCATACAATATACAATAGACACAGATATTTGACAATTATATGTACATGTTGTAAAAAAAAAATGGTGTTTATTTAAAGAATAAAATACTAGATATAGTTTAATTTAATGCCACTAATTAAGCGTTGTTTCTTACATGTGTAGCACTGCTTCAAGATTTAGTCATTTATTTCCTCCTGGGGCCATCAGCGTATCATTTGTCACGCTCTCTTTTATTATTGTATTAAAGTTATAATTGTTGGCTAAAATTATTCTGTGAAATGCAAAGACTGCCACAGTGATATGAGAGCTTTTGTGTGCGTATAGCCGTCAGTGTGTGAAGCTTTGTCTCTGCACATGGACTCAGCGTTAACCACATGACCAGTCACAGAGCACAGATGACTCACATTGGCTCGCTGTCCGGAGAAAGCGTGCCAACTGTATGCTCTGCATCTGCGAGCAGCCAGCATGGCAGAAATACAACTGAACAAATGCAGGAGAGCAGAGAGGGATTGAGTGATTCAATTCACCGGCCGTGAAGAAAGAAAAGGAAATGTCAATATAGTAAAGCCTCCTGATAGCGTCAGCAGCCGGAGCTATCTAAGATACGGTCCCTAACATCCTCTGAAATATTAAAGCCGGGCTGGTGATTGTTGCAGCATACAGATGCAGTCGCTGACATTTTCTGCTAGACACAGGCTCAGCTTTTGCAAACATGTTGAAAGGCTATAGTCAGTCTAGGAAAACACCACTTCTGTAGGCAGAGCAATTCAACATAGGAGGAGTATTCGTCGCATTTCTTCCAGCTGTTGTATGTGTATTTGTGTGTATATGTGTCAGTGGATGACCTCTGGGGCTCAGATATGGGGAAATTTGTTGTTTTGCAAAAATATGCACAATGGTTGCAATGCTTTTCTACTTTAGTCATTGTTTCTCTATCCTCAGTCGGTTAGGTGTAAGTGGGTGAAGATATGTTGCCTGCAGGTGGATAGTACAGTATGTTACAATGTCTCATCGGTATTTAAAGATCCACAATTGTCATCTCAGGCTTTTGTATTTGTCTTTTGTATTTGCAATCTTCCCACTTTGCATCGCAACCGCTGCACGGCAAAAAACCCGTAAAAAAGGGAGAAACCTTTCAAAAAGAGTTCAAAGAACGGACAGGAAGTTGAAATGAGAGAAAATTCTGTGTTTTTACAGAGGAACAAGCCCAGTTCATATAACAAGACCAACTTATAAAAAGTATGATAGAATACTCCTAGAATTTAGATCCATGCAAAAATGATGCAAACCAGAATTTGTTATTTTAGTCGTGCAGCTCATTTCTGTCATTTGTCTTTCTGTCTGCCCAGCTGAGCCCCCTTGGTTTGTTCTGCTGCTCTTAGTGTTTAGCAGATTATAAGAAGAAACATTCTCATAATAGAAAATAAGAACTATTTAGACTAAAGTGAGGAAGAAGTTCCTTTTTATGTCATTGCCATGGGCTACTGAACCAGCAGGATCAGCTATGGCTGATGCTTGACAGCCTGAGGAGACCTTTTGTTTCTTGAAGCTGCTGCAGTGTTGAGTACATCTTATCATCTGGCTTTGAAAAACAAGCCAAGGCAGTTTGTATCTAGAGCTCAACGTGTGAGGACTGTGTTTCTGTCGACAAGTAAATACCATCATCTGAGACACTACCTGAAGTAAAGAAGATTTAGCCGCTGAAGGTTTTCTTCCATCTTTAATGCTTGCTTTAAATTCGACAAATAAAAATAGTTTTCTTCTTGAGGCATGCAATAGACTTTGAATCTGGACAGACAAAATGCCTGGTGCTGAACATTTAGTGGTTTCTGTTATATGTATTGGTTTTCTCAGTTTAGTACGATTGGTGATAAATACTTCTTTGTCTATGCACTAGGGTAGGAAACTGACACTGAACACTCTTAACTGCCTGTAGGTGTAAATCTTAGTGTAAAGGTGTTGGACTGTCTGTGTGAGATGGACCAGCTACTTTTCTTGGGTATTCCCTGCCTTTTGTCAATGCATGCTGGGAAAGCCTGAAGCCTCTGTGAACTTGAATTGGAATAAAGTGATATGGTAACGTTGTTGAACCACATTTAACGGACATTTAAGTTCGATCTATAACCAACTTCTTAGGACCCAAAATTGCTTATGATGTGGACTTGGTTCTGTTTACCAGCTACAACAGTGACATTGTTTTCACCTTGTGAGTGTGCTTGTATGTGTCATCGTGGCTAAATGTGGTCCTGGGGACACATACTGTAGGGGGAACTACCAGAGGCGCAGTTTTTAAGGACTTTGCCAGATGTTTATATTTCTGTCTGTCAGATTTTGTTGCCAAATAGATAGTAATAGATTGTAATCGTGCCAGATGCAGCCATGAAGCTTTACAGGTGTGTAGTTGAGATTCAAATATAGGTAGTGTTTGAAGATGGGTGATTTCCAAGTAAGGGCACCAGAAGTAGGGGGGCAGGGGCCACCTCTTGCATGAATTGGCGTTATAGCTGGTGTGATTTTTTGTATAATCACCATGCCATTATAGTTTTATGTTAACCTTGGCAAAGGATAACATGATATTGTCAACTCAGGCAAATAAATACATTTTCAGGATTTCTATTGGCAAACAGATATTTCTTTTTTTACAAACTTTGCCTTTATGGCTTACTTATATTCATTCCAGTGAGCGCAGAAAGCCAAGATCACAGCTTTGTCAATAATAATTTAATGTTCACTATGTGTGTGCATTACAGTGTTGCTGGTTCAGTTTTGTCCCCTCCAAAGATAATTAGCAGCCAGAAGCTCTGCGGTCCTCAGCAGCTGTCAGGCTGGTGTCCATGACGACTTTCATGTCATTGCACCAAATCCAGAACAGACCTATTGACTCACTAGAGTCTCTTTTGAAAAAGTTAGATGAGGCCACAGCAGGAACACAGAGACACTGTGACTCAATCCATCAGGAACACACACACACACACACACACACACACACACACACACACACACACACACACACACACACACACACACACACACACACACACACACACACACACACACACACACACATAGACTCTCAGTCACACTCACACGTGCATGTTCAACACAGCTCATGGTGATGAGCTCTCCAAGGCTGCACTGGTGAAGGAGCTGAGCACAGATTGGATATGTGTCACATGGCGTGTGCTGTATGTGCGTGTTTGCATGTGTGTAGAAGTCTTAATGAAAGGGAGAGATCAGAATAGCTCACAGTGTTCTCTGCAAAAAATACCAAACCTGATAAAACTGCTTGGACTGCAATTTATTTCAAAGATCTTACTCTAAATTACTTTCGTAATAATTTACCAAGTTCCCCTTAGTTTTATTATCGCAGGGTTTCTGTTACTGTGAGGAACTTTTAACTGCTAATAAAACAGTCCCAATGTAATACTGATGCCTCTATATGACCAACATAAGTAAACAGGACCATCAACAAAATGATTGGATCTCTATACAGTTATTGTTCATGCTTGTCATCTGTGCCATGTCATCTGGGTCAGAGCCCAAGCTAAATAAATAAAAAACGGGCAGGTTTGCCAGAACCTCCAACTCAGGGAGCCATAGCCGCCTCAACGCTGTTGGAGACCCAGGACGTATTAGTGGACCAGCTGGAGGGAAATGAGGCACGGGAGACCAGAACCTGCACTTAGCAGGGCAGACTGTCAGACCCCTGCTGCAGTAAAATGAGAGGTTATCTAAAGGGAATCTGGTGCTCAGAAACACTACCGCTCTTGTCCACAGGGACTGCCAAAATCAACACAAAATAAAACTTTTTTTGTAGTAGCTTTAACTATGGTTATATACATTTTCTATTATTCATTATTAAGTATAATTTCTTGTGGGCAACATAATAATGCTATAACAGCAGCCATTATAACCATATACAAAGAAACCAATCCTGATTTTAATGTTTTACTCATGTTTTACTCAGAGCCACAGAACTTAAATATATATTTTTGCACAACCACTGCGTGAAACCAAACAATAGCATGTTGGCATCACAGTGCATTTAAAAAAATAATGAAAATGTTTTGAAAAACAGCCAAGTTACAAAGTTACAGGTTGTTCTTTGCAAACATGCACTCATAATAGATGACAAAATCAACCTGCATGTAAATAATAGTCCTGGGTGATTGGAACCTACAATCAAGAAAATCAGAATGTTTTTTTTCCCACTGTATGCTCTGATTACACAGTACACTACAATATAAAAATGTAACCCTTATATAACTGTAAGTGAAAAATGCTGCAGATAATTGGTTTACAGAATACCAAGCACTGAAGTCTCACAGCATCAACACAATGTTTATCTGGAGCATTTATTTCTCTCCTCTTTTCCGTTGCTTGCATCATACTGTAAATTACCAGCTTTACAAGGCAGGATCTGTTCTAGCTGCGGCTTCTACTTCCTATTCATACTGGACACAGACTTTTTTTGGTTTGAATCCAGTGTGTATAGTAGCTATTTTACTGTCTGTGCTGTTTTCGAGGCTATATCTGTGTGGTATGTGATGTAGGCGAAGTGCTTATAGACTTCATTTTGGCCATGATGAAATTGAATCCAGATACTCGTACACTGACCTCAAGAGACATTCCTGTTAAAATAAAGCTTATAGAAACCCCCCTCTCAGGGAGCCACTGTTTTGATGTGCAATGGGCTTTGTGTTGTCTCAATAAAAGCTATTCAGTATTTATTTTGTAGAAAACTACTAGTACTGGATATGCAGAATATCTGGCATGTCTGAAACTACTCAATAACAAAACGGTCACAACCACGTCTGACTCATAGGCTGTTTAAAATATGAACGTAGTGTCTGTGATGTCACCTGTTGGTTTCAGAGGAGCCAAAGTGAAGTGGGTGACTCTGGTGGCCACCATCTTGTTTTTTTTGCACTAGATGTGACCTTATTTGGACAAGAGAATGGAGCTTTTTTATATAATTCCTGTTGATAACTGTGATTTTAATTGGAATTCTTATTTTGACAAGCCAAAAACCGGCATGTTTGTAATGCACCTTCCGCAAAAGATTTACAGCCGACTCTTTTGAGTGTCTTTTAGCACAACGAGCTAAGCTAACAAGCCAGGTATGGTGAGCACAGAAACAAAACCTGCTAATTAGTGCTTTAACGTTATACAAATAAAATAGTACAGTAAATAACTGAGGCACAGTTCCATCAATCAATCAATTAGTTAATCATATGTACATAGGTACAACTTCAAAGTGAAATGTCATGCCATTAGCTTCTTTGATTAGTGCATTAGGCACCCACCTTTCACTCAAAGTGGCTATAAGCTTTAATATACATTTAACAGGGCTTAGCAATAGAGACTAAAGCAGTTATTTTGTACCAGGCTGTAAACATGTTTATTTCTGCTGTAAGGTTGGGATTTGCCTTGCTTGTCGCGCCAGCCACTACTGGCCATTAGAGGAACGGCAGTTTTTAACACTTCCGCTTCGGCGGTTTCATTTTTCAGCCTCGGCGGTTGCTGCTGTGTCTGACTCCTACGTGCTGACTCACACAAAGTCACACAGGTTGAGAACCTTCTAGATATCTTAAAATGTGAATAATATTTTTTATAACCTTGACAGCAAAAACGTGGGTTGCAATTTTGGCAGGGCCTTTTTTTTGTGCTGTAGCGTTCCTGGTGGGCCGATTACCCTGAAATCTATATTACCACTGTTATGTGTACAATACCCTGTTAGACACAGGCATTCATTTGATTAAAGTGACAGGAATAGGAATAAAGAAAGAGAGTGGGAGTGCAGAAAGTGCTCTGCCATCAGCCATGTAGCCTTCAGGAGAAATCAACCACTGGCTTCTTACAGCCATTTAGCAGAAAATCTGTTCCACTATTTATTCTTCATTTTAACGTTGAGTTAATTATGTTTAATCTATTTAAAATGACATTGACAGTGCACATTCATAACCGTATCTGTAAAAATGACATCCTGGCTAATGATCTATTTAAAGACTTCTTGTTTTGGTATATTCTGGTCACACATTTTTTTGATCAGCAGTCATATCCAAGAATTGCATGGCTCAAAAGCAAGAGTTGATTTATTGATTTATTAGCAGGTCAAAAGATGTCTTGGTGGTAACTGCATTAAATTAAAAGTGGACATTTTAGTCATCTATCCTGCAATTAACCCTTGTTTAAACAGCATCTCACTGATTGTATTTTGATAAAGCTGGTCCTAACATTGTATTTGTATTAGTTTATTGCAATTATCCTATTCGTAGTAGTTTGTAGCACTTATTATATTCGTATTAATCTTGTTGACAATTATTGTTTTTAAAAACTCGTAGTAATTTGCCTCTCACTATACTTTTGCTCTGGTTTATGCTTTTAGATGCTTGTTTAAGAAAGGAGATGCACCTTATGACTTCTGGTGACTAGTAGTTCTCTTGAATACCTATGTTGAATACAGCTTCCTGTAAATGTCGCTTTGGATAACCCCTTTAACGTCTTCTAAATGACTGTAATGTAATGTAATGTAATGTAATGTACTGTAATGTAATGTGTCCCTTTCTTGACTTGGGTCTATTCTGAACATAACTCATTACTTACAGTAATGTCACCAGTTCCCAAACATCCTCCTTTATCCTGTAAGAGAAACACACACCTGCAGACTGTCGATTCATTCAGTCTTTCATTGTGGAGTCGCAGGTCTTGGTTCTGCCTCTGGATATCAGTCGATGTATACTGTGGTCTGAACTGGAGCATGAATCATGGGAATAAGACCGTTTCCAGCTGGAATAGACCAATAGTCACCTTAAAATCAACGCAGCAGTCATTATAGAAAACTAATAATTAAATTCAAGCTTAATTATTTGCTTTCTGCCCCCTAAACCATGTGTTTCTACAGAAACAGATCAGAGCTTATTAGATACACACATTTGTTGCTTTTGGAGTCTGGTTTTAATATGAAAATGCAAACATCCCAAAATTGAAAATAAAGTATATTTCTTTCCACCAACACATGATTGATTTCAGGTTGTTGTCAAAATAGGTTATTGTAACACTTAAATATCAGGTGTTCCTATTTTGAAAATAAATCATAGGCTACTTGTGAGTTTGGTCAAGATGTTATACCAGAAACTATGTTGGGAAAAAGGTGTATGAAGATGGAGAGCAAATAAGTCAAAGAGAACACTCAGACAAATATGACGATGTGAAATAATAATTGTTAGAATAATACAATCTTGGGTCCTTCTGGTCGGTATTTAAGGCATGAATGAAAAGCAATGAAAGCAGTTCGAAAAAAACATAAACCTATTAATGCAAACAAGAATAAAAGCAGCCAATCGCTGCTCTCCTGCTTGATTGCGTACTGATTTGGGTCGCAGAGTCTCTTTCCATCAATCACACCGACGCTCGGCACACGGATCTCCAGTCCATGGATTGTTTTTACTTTGATGCATGGATTTGTTTAATGACAAGACTCGACTGACTGTGAATTTAACCGGACACGACGTGGGGATCAGAGATTAAAATGAAAAAAAGTGCAACTGTATTGAATGCGCGGTGAGCTGCAGACGGACTTCACCTTCAGACAATTAACACCCTCAGAGGTAAGTTGGGGGAATGAGACAATACATGACCTTCAATGGGAAATGATCAGGCTCATTATTACAGCCTGTTGATGGTCGGTCATCACCTGTACCCCCTAAACCATGTGTTTCTACAGAAACAGATCAGAGCTTATTAGATACACACGTTTGTTGCTTTTGGAGTCTGGTTTTAATATGAAAATGCAAACATCCCAAAATTGAAAATAAAATATATTTCTTTCCACCAACACATGATTGATTTCAGGTTGTTGTCAAAATAGGTTAAGTTGGGGGAATGAGACAATACATTACCTTCAATGGGAAATGATCAGGCTCATTATTACAGCCTGTTGATGGGTTTTTTTTTAATGCCCCCCCCTCCAAACACAAGCACCTGTTGATGATCGGTCATCACCTGTGAGAGTACCTGTGCACTACTATCTGAGGATGTGTGAGGGGGAAATAGCCTGAATTCATATTTAGATGTGTTTTTTGTGTAACGAGATTCATCCAAGACTGCAGAAGCAAAATCGACTGATTCATTAAGTTTTTTTTTTTTGTTTAAATGAATTATTGACCACGCTGACCTGCGTGAGATACATCTCGAGATAGGCCTGTCCCTCATCTCCAGCACGACGTTCTGTTTGCAGGGACATATATATATATATATATATATATATATATATATATATATATATATATATATATATATATATATAAGCTTGTGTATGCATCTTAAAACTTAAAGCGCTCACTCATAGAACAGCATGAAAAAGGAGCAGAATGACTTTTCATTAAAAAAAAAAACCCAAAAAACCCCACTAACGCCTGTCAGCTGTTGCATGTCGCACAGATGACGAGCATCTCACAGGGAGAGTGGGGTTCAGCCGAGCTCTCAGCGTGGACCCCCGCCGGGATGCCGACCGCCCCCGCACCAGCATCAGCACCACCACCACCATCCTAATCCCCATCCTCTTGTTGCGCAATGCTTGCGCCACACGGTGGCGCTCTCCCGGAGACGTGTCGCTTGTCTGTGTGATGTGCAGTCTCGGTCTCCCCGTGTTGACCTGCGGATGTAAAGGCTGTATCACCAGCAGCCCCTCCTGTTTATCTCTCATCCTTGTCTTCCTACTTTCTCCCTGTCCGTTTCTCTCCTGTGGGCTCCCGTTGGTCTGCCATTCCTTATTTGTCTCTCTGTCTACTCCCTGTCTCTCTCTTTCTCTTTCTCTTTCTCTCTCTCTCTGTTTTGTGAGCACAGCTGCAGGCGGCTGAGTCTGTCATTGGGACTCGCTAATGAGCCCTCCACTCTGTCTCCCCATGTGGAGGAATGTTTGCACTGGAGAGTGAGTGAGAGAGCAGAGAGAGAGAGAGAGAGAGGGAGGGGAGTGGAGGGTGGGAGTGAGCTAGGAGCCAAGGAGTGGAGCATGAGAGGAGCTGTTGTACCTGCTGCTCTCGGTGCTCCAATATTAACAACGGGTTTTCTGGGAACCGATGCCGCTGCTCTGGGACCAGCCCAAACTGTGGAGGCAGCCGGGCTCAGTGGTTTGTGGACCGACAGACTGCTGCTGCTGCTTCTGCTGCCGGAGACACCGCTGCATCTAAGAGTCTGATGGAGGAGGAGGTCACAGAGCCCGATCCTCACACGGCTGATCCCTCTGGCATGCAGCCCCCTCCACTGTCGCCGGGTACACACTCAGAGGTAAACGGAGACTTGCCGGGCAACCCATACCTGAGGGACGGGACGATAGACGTGATGGAGAGTCCGGCGAGGGATCCTTTTGTGCTGCAGGATCCTGCTGGGTTCAGCCACCAGTGTGGGTAAGAACCAGCATTGGGAAGGAGAACGGAGAGAAAGAGTCTGTTGCTGCAGGCGGCAGCTGGTCATGCGTGCAGAGAGGTGGCACTTCTGCGGGACGCCCCCGTCTCTTTTCCTCAGTTTTGGAGTGCGTTTGGCGATGGGTTGGTGAAATGCCAATTGCACCCACTTGGCTGCGTTTTTCAAGCACCCTGTGTGCCTCTGCTGCACAGTCCACAGCACTGAGACGTAATTAGACCATCTATAGCTCTCACAGACGGTTCAGTCATGTCTTAATCATGAATAATGATCATTTTCACCCTATTATTAACATTGCAGGGACAGATTTTTGGACGCATTTGGTTCGTTTTATAACTTGCCGTCATTTAACACCGCGTATAGGAACAGATACGGTTTGGTGGTCAAAAGCAGTTGGTAATTTATCCATCTGCTTTGTTTTTTTTGTTTTACCCTCATGGTATTTAGAATCTCTTTGTTTGTGTTTGCTGCAGCAGTGTGGAGCATTGTCGAAGGCTCACTGTGTTTACACTGATCCATGCAGGTGGACAGAGTTATCAGACGACACCAAGGATTTAAGGATTCAGGGATCATTTATTGTCAATTTGCAACACAGGGATGGAAAATGAAATTCAGTTGTAGCCCATTTGTAACACATCAAACGCATGACAAACAAAACGAAACAAAAACGATAGTACATTCCTGTAGTTCATTTTTTGAATTTGCATCATAAGGAATGTGAACAGCAGCAACAAAAACAATTCTCCGGGCAGATAATATGGCTGACATCTTCACATAAAAAATTCAACATGAGGAAAACATTGTCCATCAAGTTTGACTGGTTTGAGCACCAAGCATCATGACGTAAACACATAGTCCACCTCCTCTCGTCCCACCGGAGTCCTGGTCTTTGTCATGCCGTCTGCCCCTCAAGTGCTGCTTGATCCAAGCTGCCTCACTACACGGAAACGACACAGAGTGTAACCAGAATACCTCACTTCTGACTTGAGCCAAAGTTAGAGGATTCTCCAAAACTTGGCTGTGTTTTTAACGGTGTTTTTCAGACCAGTTGTTTTTTCTGTTGCAGTGATGGGAAATGGGAAAACTGATTGATTTTCTGCTAATTCTCGATTGTAAAGCATGTTCTCGCTCTTCTTCTGATTGGCTTCTGCAAGAGTTTGAATGACAGAGGATCGATCTTATCACCTGCCAAGTATTTTTTTTCCAACAGTTTGCAATGCAATTTATTCTTCTTCAGACGGTTCTGTGTGACAGACCATCTGGTGCATCAAGTTAGGAAGGTATGCCAATTTGTCAGTTTACCTTCAAAAGGGGAGTGATATCCCGCTGATAACTAGGTGTATTTAAACCAGGACCAGTGTCTCTTCTCAACATGCATTTGATAAATAAAGATCCCAGTGCCACGGCCATCTTTCCAATGTGGATTTTGTTGTCAGGGAGTCTGCTGCGGGTACACAGCGTCCTGCTTGTGTTCCCTTAGTATCTGCCTGCTGCTTACTGGACATTGTGCTGTTGGTCTGTTGTGAGAAATTGCCATCTGGCTTCTTTGTCATGCAGGGAGCTTTGAATGAAGCTGTGCTCTTTTTCATCAGGTTGTGCACTCTTCAATAGCCAAGACTCAGAACTGGTGGTGTGGTAATCTGGTGTGGTCGTGGGCTGATTAGTCATTTCATATATAGAGAGAGGAGAGAGAGGGAGTTTTGACACACACAGGACCGATGACATGAAATTCTGTTGAAAAGTATCAATACAGAGTCGATCAATGTGTACAAATAGTATCTTGTTGACAAAAATCATCGAATGATGTGTTGAAACCACTGGATACGTTGAGTATCGACGTTCCTTAAGCAAGAAAAGTTTCATAAATGCATCGGCCTCATATCTTGCTTGCACAAACGCACATTGCCATGTGGTTAATGTTGTGAAACGATTGGTTACGTTTATGCCCCCAAAAATACTTTGACAAGGCTAGAGAAAAATATCATCTTCCTCTGCCCTTGAACAGCTTCCTCTGCCTGTTGACCCTCTTTTTCTCCCCTCATCTGCTCTTCAATTTATTGGAGCTCCTTATCCGTGTTCTCTGACTCAAGTAAAAATGGGCGGCCATGGCATTTAAAGACCTCATCCACATTTTATAAATAGTCTTTAGCTGTGACATTGAAAATCTTTAGAAAACACTAAGCTACGCTCTCTGTACTACAACATAAAAAACTCTGCCTGGCCGCTACACGTTTATAATGTTGTCCTCCGGCAAACGTCATCTCACGAGATTTCAAAATGAGACTTCTCCTTTAGCGGGACTCTTGTGCTGTCAGACACTTATGATAACAATCGGAGCCAGTTGGCGGCCAAAATAAGCTCTTTTGGTGGATGTAAATTGACGGTGCCAAATTGCCTAGAACAGACATTGCAGCCAATGAGCGTCTGCAGCGCTTTCGCCCAATACTGGACCAATTTCAGAAATTGTTGTCCCTTTTCGTCATTTAGGCACAGAAACATGGGCAAACAGGAGTAAAAATACCAAAGCTGCCCTTTAACCACACTTCCATGTTGAGGAACGAGTTCATCCTGCCTTCCCGCCTCATTCTGTGAGGACACACAGCATTTTAATGGCAACAGCGTAATTACGGCTTACTGCCTTCTTCCTCCAAGGTCAAAGTGTTTTGATTAGTCGTGTCATCTTTGTCTTATCCTTGAGGTGTCCGTACAAGTACAGCAGCTCTCCCTGTAAAGGCAAGCATACAACTTTAGTGGAGGTGGTTTTTATTTATGTGTCTGCTGTAATTGGGTTCAGTTCTGCCGTGACCCAGCCTTAACAGCCCTGGAAAGACTTAAAAAGGACTATAATGATGCAGTAATAGTTTAGTCTACTGACCGGCTACCTTCCAATAGTTTTATTGCTGGGGACTGGAAATACACTTTAAAAAGAGAGCAAGATTATGTATGCCCTGTGGTTTTAATAAATGTACTGTTTTCTAACAGAAGGTGTCTTTTTAAACACTCCTGAGACCTTGAAAATCAATCACATTTATTGTCCAACTATGAATGCACATTCAAGGAATCTGTCTTTTTGCATCTCTCTCAATGTATTTACACAGAAATAGACTGTGTGATTATCAAAACAATGTTTATTTAAAAATGACTCTATACTGTATGTACAACGTGTAGGATTTATATTGACAGTGACGGATGATCTGTACAAATCTAATAAGAATTTGTGCATTCAAAACTGTAAGATTATAATCTATAACTGCAGCAGTGGATGTTCTGGTGTGAGAGTGTGGATGACGGTGTAGGACTGATATTTGGTGTGTTATTTCTTCTCTTCTAACTGACTGTAGGTCATCATCAGAAACTAAGCATTGTCATTAAATCCAGCAATGTATGCGGCCATCCTTTATGCATTTTTGGGACTTTAATCAAAAAATAAGAAAAAGAAACTTGTTTATGCGTGCTGTCTTAGAGTAATATATGTTGACATGTATCTATGTATAACTTCTGTAATCTGGTATTAAGATCTGACAAAGGTCTCTATGTGGAATCAATCCTTAACGCACCTGTCCCCTTTACTCAGGTGGAACTACTTGCATTAAACTTTGGTGGTTATGCTGGAAAATTGTAAATAATAGCAGATTGTAAAAACTCTGCTATTAATTGTTTGCTAGATGCACTAGAGGTATTTGCTGAAGAACCAAATTACAGAACTCTACCTTTTATCTGCAGCCATCTTTTTTTCTCAGCTGGCGAACTTAACCGTCTCTTCTAGTTACTCAGCTCTAAGAAATGAATAGACCGGTGACAGGTTGATTATAATCTGGGAACATGTTCAGGTTTAAATTTAAAGCAGAAGAAGGCGCAGCGAAGAAATGCCTCAGGTCTGAACCCAGCTAGAGCAGCCATCAGTAACCATGTGTCTGTCAGTTCAACGCCAGTTCAACGTTCAACGTGTACTTGAGCAGGACACCGGATCCAGATTTACTCACTTACTGAAAGTTATGATGATATAATGTAAATTTGTATTCTTAATTCTGTATTATAAACCGCTTAGATCTAGTGTTAGGACGTTACACAGGTCATAGTTCCATCTCTCTAATTTATTTTTCATACTGCTAAACATTTCCTTCAAACACCTGTATTTATTCAAATGTATTACCAAAAACAAAATTTAACAGATTATATTGGAACACATCATGATAGCGTCATAATTTACCTTTTCCCAATACTCATTTTTACTGAATAGAGCTTCAACGCATCATGATGCAACTCAATGCAACCTCCAACGTTAGCAGCTCCGTTATTAACAGCTAACATTAACAAGGTCTCCTCTTGCTGCTCATTTCAACGCGTTTTTTGTGCACAATGTAGCATTATAAGGGAAGAGTGTTTAACCACAGGTGTGTAGTACTAGATTGCACATGTGCAGTGCCAATCAGGCAGGATGTACTGATCAGGTAGCGGGTGGCATGAGTTGTTGTTCCTGTGTTGTACAACAGGATTTCAGATTGTCTAGTGGCCTCGAGGTGGTGTAAAAAGTGAGTTACTATCCTCTAAAACTAGTCCAAATTTTTATTCTGCTTTGGTCTCATGTACACATGTGGTTTTAAATATTCTATAACTTCTTACAGTCCATTTAAAGGCAAGGAATAAAACTGAAACAATTAGTTGATTAATTGATTAGTGGATTGATTCTTTGATGTGGATCAAGACTGGCTACTTGTCTTGGTTTAATTTAGTTGTGAATTGGGTCTTTGACTTTTGTTCAGACAAAACAAGCACTTGAAGAAATCAGCCAGGATTTCAAACGGAGCATTTTATGTTATTTTACAGAATAAAGAAAAAATTGAACAATCAAATAACTGCTTCTTGCACAGTAAAATACGGAGGTACCAAATAGTGATTTTTATCTGCAAGTCAATTCTATGGCTCAATTTTATCAGCCAGTCAATCTGACTATTAAAGCCCACAATCCTCTGCTCTTTTTTATTGAACTGATGAATCACAGTGTGCAGAGAATAGCAATTTATTGAGGGAAAAAAGAAAAAAAAATGTGGTCGCAGTTGAGGCTGTGGTGATTGCTTCCTAATGAAAGTGGTTGCTCTATGATGAACCTGAAGTCTTGATCAATACAATCAAGTGTCTTTCTTTGTTTTCCCTTGATATCCGTTTTCCCACTCCGTGGTGCTCTCGCTATTTTAGTTTTTGAGAACAAATATGTCAATAAATATAATTGGTGTTGTTTGGTGTTGTGACAAGTGATTCTCAAGGTGTTTCTGTATCATAGACTAAGGACTGTGCTGTTTGAGGGAGCTCTCAAAATGTCCTCTCAGAGACCTAATCCCCCTAAATAAATATACATGAACATTACATCAAAGTTCGAGAAAACATTTACCACCTTATCTGTGTGGATGTCAGTCAGTGCCAATGGTTAATGTAGTCCAATTAAAGCAATACATTCCTCAATCCATGCTATATTGACAGAGAAAGTGGAGTTCTCTTGCTTGCATAGCTGTGCCTTCATGTACCAAGATGCATTACTCTGTAGTCTGAACTATTGTGAACGAAGACGGCAACAACTCTTTATTGTTTTCCACATTTTTGACGGCAGCTCATTACAGCTCCACTCGATTCCGTTTCACGATAAAAGCCCGACCCAAATTCACTCAGCATACAAAATAGCTTACGATAGCATTATGTGACAAAAACACTCACTCAGTGGTCATCTGCCCTCTCTATCCTGTTGGTCTCACTTGTATTAACCAGTTACTATTTGGGACACTGAGGAAGTTTTCAGCACAGTTCTGTCCAAGTGTAGAGAAAAACTAGCATGCACTTTCAACGAACACACACAGCTTACTTGGCGTGGACATCCAACAAAAACTGCCAAGCTGACATTCATTGCAGCAGAATGATGAGGGCAATTTGAACAAAGGCACCACCAGTCCGTGTCCGCTCTCTGCAGCTCAGGTTGTGGAAGGACCCGCTTTCTTGCCAGCTGCATCCTTGTCCATAGCGTCATCTGCACTCATAATGTAACAGATAACTTGGTTACTAAATGGATCTGGTGTTGAGATTGCTTTTCTTATCTACTTAACTTATTGGATTCCAAAGGCGTCGATTCATTCAGCTTAATGTTTCACATATTACTAAAGTACTTAAATACTTTTGCACTTTCCAGCCTCCAAACTTCCTATAGTATATCTCTGACCTGAGTCTGTGTCATTCAACATTTTCTTTTGGTCACTGTTGCCGAAACGCTTGTCTGTCCTCTACTCGGAGCTGGTTAGTGCAGGCTTTTAGCTGGCTAAGCAGATTACTTAAGAATGCACGGCCAAAGTGTCAGAAACGTGAGAAAACTCACAATGGAAGCCGTAGTTCCCCTCCATCCTCACACACACACACACACACACACACACACACACACACATAGAACAAACCACACAAAACACACAGCTGACTTTTGCCACTGGTAAGCCAAAGGGCCAAGGTTTGAGCTGCATGACATTACTGCCTTTAATTTAGCCCCCCGAGGTTTTTCCTTTCCACGCTTGAGTTATGCAACTGAACGCACAGTCTGCTCCTGAATAATGTACTGTAATGAAATGTATGTAAAGTCTGTCCCCTGCATGATAAATATTTCCTAGTGTTGGCCACGGCAATCCAGAAGTAATGATAGTTTACACCTGCATCAAACAGCTGACAGTTTATGGGTGTGGCTGGTAACGATAATCTGGAAAGAACGGACAAGAGCGATGATTGTAATATTCATAATGACAGCTGAGAGATGACTGAATAATTGATGAATTAGAAAATGAAAAAATCCTTAGAATACGTGCGGGGAAAGCCGGTTGTGAAAGAAAGCTTAAGGCGTCGTTGCAGACGTCTTGATATGCATGCTTATTAAACTGACAAACAAGAAAGATGCAGGGGCCAGTTTCCAATTTGTGAGGAAACGGAAGGCTGACAGCTCCAACCAGTGAAACATTAGCATTTTTGGGTGCTGGACAAACTGCTTAAAAGGAGCTAATGGATTCAAAAACAAAAACTAAAGATGTGTTTTATCAATTATTGAACAGAACAGGGTAACATTATTTCTTTTCACTGCCGAGAAAAACAAAAAGAACAGATTTGACATTTGATGACACACATCCCTTTGCTTCTGGTTGGCTCAGATTAACCACATTGTTTTCTTTAATGTACAATGGGATTTGTTAAACTCTGACATAATATGCAACATGTGACAGTGCTTTTTAAGAAGCTATCTGAAGTGTCTTGTCTCCTCAAATGTTTAGTACACAAGGTGCAAGTTTCTTTTATAATGCATAGTTTATACATTGTTACTAAAGGCTTTTTTTTATAATAATTTACCCAAGAAAGAATGACCCAAATTCTCACTTAATTTATTACCTCAGTAAACATTGTAAACATGACTTTATGGGTCAGTGGCTACTTTCAAGTCTTCTTCAATACAGCGTGATGTTCATTTAGTAAATGATGGTCCATTTAGAAATATAGACCATAAAGTATGATTTAGGGCGGGGCTACCTTGTGATTGACAGGTCGCTACCAGAGCGGTACACGGCTACACTTGCATGTCGTCACTCTTCAGCAGGTCACTTACGTTCACTGGTTGCCAAAAACCAAAATGGCGACGTCCAAAATGCCGAACTTGAGGCTTCAAAACCATAGTCCACAAAATAATGGGTGACGTCGCGACAACTACATCCTCTTGTTATGCACAGTCTATGCTAGCATCATAAGGGAAGTAAACAACAAACGCAGCTATCGTTAGTGCTCACAGCTGTCAAGCTAGCAGCTGGTGTGACTCGTAATGAGTGCGCGGGTAGAGCACGAGCATGTAGGTAGACGGACGGTAGCATCCAGTCATTTTATTGACGGCCTTAGTACAGTTTTGAGACAGCCACAGATACTGGATTTTATTTAATTTTTTTGTCACAGCATTTGATTCATCAATTTCTGTCGGGATGTAAAGAGAATTTCAACAAATATAACAAAAAGGTTTCTAAAATACATTTCCTCCCACAGCTTATAATAAATGTATTTAATGCGCAACTTTGCAGGTTGCTAAAGCGTTCGGTTTTAAAGATCTTCATGTGTTTTACATTTGCTATCAACCAACTCAGAAACTGCCTCTTGCTGATAAAGCAACTTTAATAAAACATTGGTTACAGGGTTATAAAGTCTTTGTTACGTTGATAAGACCTTATAACAGAACGGTATGAGTAGTTCAGTGATGATTTATTCACCTGGCAAATGTCTGGTATATCTAATTGTTTTGAAAAGAGATGGGTAGGAAGAGCAGCAACATTACCAGTTGAAGAATTAGATTCATTCACCTCATAACAGCACTCCTGGTAATTTGGACAGCAACACTCCTAAAACTTTAATTTACCACTGCGGATGCTGCTGAAACGCCAAAGAGCAGAGCTGCTGCACATCTAGCTTGTCCTCTAGTTTCATAAAAGAGCGTGTTTCACTTTCAGGCGTTTGTGTTATCAAAGCTCTTGTGATTGTGAGGCTGACTTGACTCTGCAGGAATATGATGTTGAGATCAATGATAATAGAGACAAACGCGTCGAGAAGCTTCAGAAGCGGTTCAGTGTTCTTCCCGGCTCCGTTGGTGTAATGTCTCGGCTCTTTTTTTGAACCCCTCGTTCTGTCTCAGAGGCATGTCCTCAAAGTGCTCATCCAGACCAAATCCAATTAGGGAGAAGGAAGCAGTCGCCCAAATCTCTCTGCTCTATGTGCTCTTACTTTCCCCCCTGTTCCCTTGGGCTTCCATTTATTGAATAATTAATTGCCTCCGCCACATTTACACATACAGTACACACGCGCGCCCTCACTAGCACACACACATTCGCCCATTTACCCCTTGTTACACAAGTCTCCATCACTGTGCGACTTCCCATTTAGCGAATGAGTTCTGCCTCAATTATGGATCTCGTTTATTCTGTGCCCCATGGACGTTCATTTGTTTTCTGCTTCAGCAATATCCCAAATGGACAAACCAGCTCCCTGTTGCTGATTATGGGTTCACATTTTTATGTCAGCCTGGTCTCCTAAAAAATCTTTCCCAAACAAAGAAACTGCGCTGTCAATTACGCCTAGAGGGAAATGGGTTTCTCCAGGATTTCATTTATTTTTGATGTATCGCCAATACGTTTTTAGTCAAAGTCAGGGTAAGCAGGAGGTTGACGTCGACGGGCGAGTTAAACAATAAAAAAAAGATTTCCACTCAGGAAACCACAGTTCATGTCTCGTGTGAAACCAAAAGTCAGTGTTGACTTACTTTAATTACGTCCAAAACGTATTTGAAGCCAAACCAATATTTTTTACCAAATCTAACCAAATGTTTTTTTTGCCAAAACGTAACGGAGTAATTATGTTTAACATCAGAGTATTTCAATCTAAAAATGTATCATAATTAAATCTAATCAGGAGGAAAATTCATCTAGTTTGAAAATGCAACCGAGAATGCAGCTTAGTTTTATGGAAACCATAGACTGTATATAGGAAGGGAACGTAGTCATTGTGACGTCACCAATTGGTGGACTGCCGTTATGAAGCCTTGTGTTCTGTGATTTCGCCATCATCATCTTGGATAACGGCCGTAGCCATGTTGTTTTTTCTGCAACCAATGAACGTAAGCTACCATAATTGCAATGCGGAGGAAGGACGTAGAGACACCGTATACGGCTCTGGTAGCGGCAGCGACCTGTCAATCACAGTAACCCCGCCTCTATTTGTCTCTAAATAGACCATAATTTACTAAATGAACATCATGCTGTATTGAAGAAGACTTGAAAATAGATATTGAGACCATAAACTCATGTTTACAATGTTTACTGAGGGAATAAAGCAAGTGAGAAGTAGAGTCATTTTCTCATAGACTTCCATACAATTGGAATTGTTTTTGCAACCAGAGGAGTCGAGAGAAGAGAGAAGTTGAGAGAATGCAAGTTTTAAGAAACTTACGCATTGGCTTTGAACGGCAGAACCTGAGGTTGCAGTCTGATGATAATGTTATATTGTAGGTGACATTACATTAGTATATTAATAATATTTTTAACTATGTTTTAAGTTTAGTTGAAAAGAGTATTTCTGCACCTTTCAGTTCAACTCTCGTATTTGTATTCTTGGCTATTTAAATGCCTGATAACAAGATGTAGTGTTGCAGTGATATTAGAGTTTCCCTTCGCTGATATCAAGCATTTAGAAACATGTGTATTGTGTGGAGCTTCTTATTGGTGTTTAGTGTTCTGAATCAAAGAGAAAAAAAATGTTGGCGGTTCCCTACTCCTTCGCTAAATGTGTCCTTCCGTTGCCTCTCAGGGAGAAGATGCCGTTCCACCATGTGACGGCAGGTCTGCTCTACAAGGGGAACTACCTGAGCCGCTCGCTGTCGGACAGCGACAGCGACGTGCTGGCCAGCATCACCGTGGAGGAGCTTGATGGTAAGGCGTCTCAATAAACCGTCTGGCTGCTGTCCTTCCCTATGCTTAATGCCCATTTAATGGGATTTGGCTGCTGCTGCCTCCTGTTCAACCCCCCAACCCCCCATTGGCAACATTTAACTTAAAATGAAGATGAGCAGATGATATTTAAACATCTACTGTATGTCGTTAATGTATCCTGAAAAACAGATTTCCTGAATTTCAAGAAGCTGAGAAGTATTTCAGTAAAATCAGGGATCCAGGGATCCTCAAAATATTAGATTTTCACTACATGATTATCGGGGCCAAAGAATTCACAATAATGAGATTATTGCGATATTTATAGAACATTTTGAAAAGCAAATGCTATTAGTTAAAATTTCATTAACTTTAATTTAGTTTATTGGGGAGAAAGAGAGTCTGTACCTGTAAATATAAAATGATTTTTATATTTATTTAAAAAAAAGTGTTTTTATGTGCTTTCACTGACTTTTTTGTTCAAGTAACACAAAGGTCAGCTCTATAGTGCAAGAAAGATAACACACTTGGACTAAAAGACCTGCTCCTGCAGTGTAGTGCTGCATATAAATGATTATAAACCCACTGCAGCTTTATGTTTAGTTCCGCTTCATGCCGGCTTAAGACTGATGTAGAACCAGAACCGAGGGGAACAGTAGTAGCCAAAAGTTAAAGAACAACATCGCCTGCAATAGAAAAGCAACAAAGACGTTGAATATTTAAATATTTGAACTGTAACGTACGTAATAGGTTTTAAAGTGTAAACAAAGGTAATGAATCGGGGGTGAAAGGCACAGCCCGTCATGTGATTTTCAAGGCGGATCAGACGGTCCCTCAGTGGGAGTCACTGCGTATATACTATTTTGGGAAACAAGCCTGTACACGCTGCAGAATTCAAAAACCCTCATGAAGCTTTGTTTACGGATTCTTACCAGATCCACAAATGATGTGGTGTACCAGACGGCCACAAGCAGACAGGTTTTGTCTTAAAGGGACAGGTGCTGATCCGAGTCGCCTCTTTGGATTTTTACAGGCGATAACTCTTTCAGAGACAACACAGTGCTACAAAACCAGCAACGTCCTCCTCATCTGAGCCAACAAAGCGCAGCAATGCATTATTCTCTTACGTGGTTTATCTCACCGGGAGCATTCATGGTCTGCTGGCTTCTGTCTCTCCACTTGACAATCTGTGCCGTTGCTGATGCTGTGTTTTATGGACCCTTGGTTTTCGAGCCTGTCTCAGAGTAATCACCCGAGCCTGAAGAACACAAAAACTGATCAATTACAGTCTGCAGCAGTGGCAGCCTCATCGGCAGCACACAAACTTGACTCCCCCGGACTCCTGAAATACTTCTGCATTGATGCGAAATTGGCTGCACAGTTCCCGGTAATAGCCAGATACTCTGTCAGGGTGGAGTTTTAATATGCATGGAGATATTTGCAGCGTATGAATATCTCGTTGCAGTTCAGCATGTTTGGCGAGCTTATGGTTGGAGGGCCCTCGGGAGGTCAACTAAACACGGTGAAGCTGGCAAACACTAATTACTGTATCAGCATTCAATAATCACTAGATGTTGGATGAACAGTGGCGGTGGTGGTTGTGGTGGTGTCACATTGGGCTCACAGCTCTCTCTGTGTAGTTATTAGAGTGGGAGGTATTAGCTATTCACGCTATTGAAGTGCTTGTCGTCTAGGCACCCGTTAAACATCGCACCCTTTTTTCTCAGTGTCATAAATCAGTCAGACCATAGTGCAAAAAATGTCACACCCACATTCTGCTGGGATCACAGTGATGTCCAATGGGGATAAATGTCCATGAGTTGACTTCAAGAAAATAAATTCACATGGAGCAATAACAAGAGATCTTTCATTACCCCACAGAGTCCCACAAAGAGTCCCACAAAGCATGGCAGTTGAAGCATCAAAACTGGAAACGTATTCATATTCATCAAATTAGAATATGAAAAGTAATATTCTTTTACATTACAAAGGCTCACATTTTCCTTTTAACAATTTTTTTTATACCTGGTGCACTGACATCCTCATCTATCCCCTTATACACAATATTTGCATAGACAAAGAATCAAAAACACCAAGCAATTTCCAGTTCTTTTTTTTTTCCATCATAAGAGACAATGCGGACATACATTCTTTCATCAGACACCATTAGAAAGGTTCCTAATGGTCCTGTCTTTCGAGAGTCATTAGAATCTCCTGTACTGCACGTCTCCCTCTGGCACTCCGTCTCCCCGATGCTGCTTATACGGCCTACGCATTCTGCACATTCAACACTTCTGCTTCGCAATATTTAAAGAAGCAATTTACCGTGTATTTGTCCAGGGCCATTTAAAAAGCTTGCGGCAGCAGGGCGAGCTGTCACACGATTGAGGATGTAGAATCAGTCAGCCGCTGTGTTTTTGTAAATGTCTCACCTCTCAGGAGAAGCTGATGTTGCCTTTAGGGATTCATAAAGAGAACAACTGGTCCAAAAGTTTTCCTGCCTGTAAGGATAACGCCTTAAGATTCATTCAGACACTTATTCTCTGGCAAATGCTGAGCAAAGAGGGGCCACTTTTGTGATTTGAGCTATTTGAAAAAATCCTTTGCATCACCGTCACTTTAACCACTGAGGCAACCATTTTTTTTAAAAAAGCAACACTAAAAAAACATTAAAAAAAAAAAGCAACACTAAAAAAAGCCATTTCCTGACTGTTTTTGGTGCCCTTAATGGGGACAATGTTATTGCAGCAGGATGGAGAGTTACATGTGCTATGCATGATCTATAAACCAGTATTTAGGGTTGGTGATTGGTTCTTTGGAACAGAATTTAAAAACATGTTTAGTTGATCTTTCAGTCAATATTTGTCAACACACACTGCCTGCCAAGCTCTGGCTGAGCCGAGCCTCTGACAACGTGATCCAGTCCAAAGCCCTAAATGAGGAGCTCTGAATCTGCCACTCAACTGAAGACTGGCTTTGGAGATTTAGTTTGATCATTTGCACCCGAATGCAAGTTAGTTAATGTGGTGTTTCTTCATTAATGCAAAGAACCAAAATGTCTTTATTGTAGCTGTCATTTATTCAGCACATCCTTGATTCCATGCCAGGCAGCCCCTTTTTGTAAGTCTGTTCCAGAAATGCACTGCGCCCGCTTCATAACACGAGTGCAACCTTTGTTCCGTCTGAGAGCAATGTGTACATCATTCATTGCTGCTCAAGTGTGCAGACAGTTTTTGTTCCAGTATGATTCAGGCAGGAGAATAGTCCTCTACTGACTGAAGGCAATCTTCTTTCTACTCTGTGTGCTCTCTGGTCTGTTCTTAGATTCTTGCAGGAAAACTCTCCATTATGGGCCACAAAACGGGCTGTGCAAATATTACAATAAGGCACGGTTTCACAATTTAGAGGATGTGAAGGTTTACTAAATTGAACACCATCTTAACTTGAAATCCTCTTCTGTAATAAACTTTTGATTAAAAACATTAAAATGTTCCATTTTACATAACGCGCAAGAAAATGATGGACATAGAGAGGTTGGTGAATGACCTCTAACTCAATCAGTTTTATGATATGCTGTAGTCCTCTTCTTCATGTATATTGTACTTTCTTAGCCACATGTTGAGACTTTACAGGCCAGGAGCTGCAAAAGGCTGTTGACCCTCGTTTACATGTGTGCATTAAGGGAAACGTTTTTTTCTGGTTTTTATTTGCAAAACAAATTTACTGTGCCCTCTGACCCCCATAGGTAGAGTAGACATTAGCCAAGAGGTTTATTGGTTGGGCAATGTGAACAACAGGACAGGGATGCGTTATTAGGGAGCTTTATGACTGAGAACTAAATGTGCACAAAATTAGAGATGTTCACATGTTTCATTAGTTCGATAGCTGAACTTGCATACTGGCCATTACAGAGTACTGATCCGATACCAGTGTGTTAAAAACAAACAACAAAATAAATCTATATATAGGCCTTTATATAAATTCGATTTTTTACAGGTGTTTACTATATGTGTATATGTTTGCTATCATTGTTGTACAGCATGGCTGGAAATTGACAACACTAGTGCCAACCCCAGAAACTAAAACCTTACCTGCTGTGCACATCGCTGTTTTACTTGTGGAGTTTTCAAGTGTAAGATATTTCCAAATTGCTGAAATTTTGCCAGCTGTGGCTAACATTATAGTCTGCACTATCACCTGCCAGATTATGAGGCTCACGGGTTACTCACATCCATCGTCGTGTTTTTTTACACAGTGATATATATTTTTTTGGGAGCCGATGATAAAAGTAGCTTGTTTGTTATGCAGCACCTATCGACCAGGGCGTATGGACCGCATGGCAAATGACACCTTTTTCTGTTGTTCCTGTATAGCATAAAGAAGCTGATTAATGATATTATAACAGGATATCTGATCAGTGCATACAATGGCATTCTCGCCAATAACCAATCCAGCAATTTAGGTCTTATTGGGCATTTACGATACTGGTATCTGAACATCGTGCAGTCCAGCAAAATGTACCTACGGAACAGCGTATACAGGTGTAGCGTTGTTGCTGGTAGCAGATTTAATAAATAATAAGTAATTAATATCAGGATTTGTAACTAGTTTAAATAACTCAATTAGGATTTAGAAACTCTTAAATTAGTATAAAAGAACGATGGTACTCAAACTTACCACCATTAGTTTACCTAATGAAATTTGACATAGGACTTAAATTGGACGCCACCCTATTTTGGAAAAACAGGGAAAACTTAAAAATGTGATATTAATCAATTATATCTTAATCTCAGGGTTGCTACGGAGTTCTTGTCAAGGTGTACATTGACCTATTATTTCATATACACACAAATCAAATGATCAATTTCTTTATAAATGAAATATTTATTAGACAAACAAAACTACTAAACCACTAAACATAAAATAAACAGAATGAAAGGAAAGAATAACGAAAAGAATGAAGAGTAAACAGAATTATGAACCACAACTAATGAAAAGGATTGAATGTGACCAGGTAGAATCAGTGACTCAGATCATTGACTGATTAATCAACTTCATTGATTGACGTTTTACATTAAATTTAGTTTGAATGATTTAGGCACCGTTCAGCGGCTGAGAGTTCGAGAAGCACCAGGGAAGATTGTGAAGCATCTTCATATCAGTTTAAGTTAAATCTAATTTTGATCTTTTGGTCTAAGATATTTATATCTAAGATTATTTTAAAATGTGACTTGAATTTTCTTTGCCTAGTAACATCAAACTCATTTATATCTGAGAATGGTATTGTTTCACCTGACGGCTCTGATGGGCAGATTGGAGGTAAAGCTGCATGGAACGGCGGTTGTTCCTCTGAAGGTCTCTGCATCTGGTTGGATGATTGTAGTTGGTTGAATCACACTCTTCCATCTCCCGCTCAGTGGCAGTTGATTCGGCTTTCTCTGATGTCTTTGTAACCTGGTCGTCTTCTTCGTTGAGGTTCGGCTTGAAGCGTTCTTCCTCATCTTCATCTCTCTCCGCACAAGGATGAGTCGTTTCTTCACCCCCTTTGTAGCAGCAGGGGTCATTAGGGCATCATGGCCAGTTTAAGAGTCCGTTGCTCTCAATAGCTCCTGGAATTAATCTTCAGCACGTTGGTGCATCGCAGGTCGGAGCTGCATGGCACATTAGACGACATAGGAGGGCCGTAGTTAGACCAGGAACAGAATACCAGAGAAGAGGCAGAACCACGACGGAGAGATCTGGTGTGCAGGATTCAAAGTCAATCAATCATATTTGTAGTATTTCAGAAACCAGGTGGAGGAAGGCACTTCTTCAGGTTCTTGCATCTCATATCAGCTGGAGGTCCTCTCAGCCTGTGGAGAGGTTTCTGCTCACAGGGCCTCCGAGCCTGCAGACGGAAAGAGTTGCTTCCTTTAACCTTACTTTATCGAATTAACACTAGTTACTTAAAATGTCATTTTAAGTCTTTTATATTTGAACTCGGTGCTATCTCAGCTGCATAATGATACCAAATAGTTTGATTTGAATCACTGAATAAAACCTGTACAATTTAAAGACAGAATTATGTGAATATACATGTATGTGTACCTATATACATAATAAATGAATGGATAACATTAATCTCAACATTTCAGCATTCATCAGTGTCCTGCGTGAGACACAAGAAAGAGGCAGGGGAAACGTCTCTCCGCCCTCTGTTGTCCTGTGCTGGGGTTGAGATAAGGTTATATGGCAGGAAACTAAGAGAATTGCAGACAGAGTTAGCTATCATGAAGTTAACTATCCATAACTTTACTAAACTACGTTTGTTTTAATACAGATTATAAAATATAAGAACTTACTATGACCAGAACTAAAATATCAAGTAAAGGTTTCTTCAACTTGTTTATTACAATTGGATGCTCATCTTTGTCCTTAGGAATGTGAATGCTCATAAAACCCAGAAAGGTGGGATCATAAAACATGGAGTGACCCCAAGTCTTCTCTTCAGATAGTCCAGGCACAGGGGAGAAACCACTTAGTGCCCTTATAGGTCATGAGAGCAGTTCCTGAAGGAAGTTGTTAGGTTTATATTGGTGGCTAGCCACACAGGCCTGTGTGGAGTTTGCTTGTACGCCCCGTCATCAATTGATGATGAATATGATGATGTTGGTGATTGATGACTCTAAATTTCCTGTAGGTGTGGATGTGAGCATGAATGGTTGTCCGTCTCTTTGTCAGTCCTGTTGTCCTGTCCAGGGTTTACCCTGCCTTCCCCCAATATCATCTGGGATTAGCTCCAGCCCCTTAACAACCCTGAACAGGATAAGCAGGTAAATATATTGGATGGATGGAACACTATAAAATAAAAACTAAAATATGTTATTTTATTAAAGGTTTAGTGAAAGCGCAGAGGAAGAAATCCTTCCTAGGCTGCACTCAGGCTCTTATTTCACTCAGCATGCTGAGCCGGACCAGACAGCTGTAAGCCTGCAGGGAGCTGGTTTGCGTCTGCTCAGCCCAGAGGGAGAGAGGGAGAGGGAACAGGGAGGCTGACTGGTACCAGCATTAGGCAGCTTGTTTCCAGCTCCATGGGCACATAAGCAGCAGTTCCCCCTTTGCAGTGTTTGTGCTAAGGGGATCATGTAACAGATTCCGTGTGTCCATTCAAACTGGGACGCTACAACACCAAAACAAAAATGTTAGCTCATATAATGTTAATGCATTGTCATCTTTTATAATTCTCACTGCATCCAGCATAAATAATTATTTTGACATTGGGATCACACTGACTTGTAACAGTATTTGGGTTAGCATCCGTATGGGGAGCTGTCCAGGGTGCTGACTGCATGTTTTCCCACTGCTCAGTCCCACTGGGACGCTTTACAAAACACCAAAAAAAAAAAATGTTAGCTCATATAATGTTAATGCATTGTCATCTTACCTTTACCAAGTACAAAGTTGTACACAAGTGCAAGCTGCGTCTCCGTCGACGCCGAGAATCGCTGCTTCATCCTAAAGGTTACGTAGAATGTGACAGTGGGTGGATTACATAATGCAAGTAAACAGGCACCAGTCATTCAAGTGCACATAGTCACGGACACAATCACAATAAACACAAAACACCCTTACAAACAATTTACACTGCGAGGCAGAAGTTGTGTTGAAAATTAAACAAATTCTGTCACTTCAGGATTCTGGTCCATCAAAGCTGGAGTTGGCTTTGACGTCTTTTGTAACTTCTGTCCTTCCGGTAGAAATATTGCTGTTCCAAATGTCAAACTTTGAGTTGGAAAGCAGCTCAATATTCCCCCATGCGTCATGAGTCTTGATGGAAGGACACACTTGTGCAGGAAATGGACTGAGTCATTTGGACATATAAACCCAGTCTTCATGTTGTTGTTCTGTTCCAACACACAGAGTACACAACAAGGACCTGAGTCACACATTTATGCATGAGATGCTCCTTTTAATACAGGGAAAAATTATCTGGATGCATTTTATGTGTGTTTGTTAGCATATCTGTGTGTACATCCTTGACAATATAACCTCTTCAAAACAAGGGTTTGTATTGTTACAAATGATGGCAGTGCTTTATTTGCTCAGGACCAGCTGTTTTGCGGAAGCAGTAACATCCTGTTTCGATGCAGGTCGCAGACTGTGACCCCTTTTGTTATTATCTACTGTAGGTGTTCAGAGCAGTGAAAGCACCGTTCTCCATTTTTATGAGTTGTTTCATAATTACTGCTCCAGTTATGTTTTGTTGTTCCAAATCATTTGGCAGCAGTCTGGTCCAGATTGGCAGCAGTGCAGGAGATAATAAGATGACTGATGGGCTAATTTTCTTTGTGATGTTTTTGGTTCAGTTTGACAATTTATTGGCGTGTTAACTGTCAGAGAATGTATTGCATTAAAGTATTTCAGATTTAATCTTGTATATAAATTAATTTTCTTTTTTTTTTGTTGCTGTTGGATCCAACACTTGCATAGAAATGCAATGTATGTCCTCTGTTCCGTTGTAGTTCCTGGGAAGGATGGAGTTAAACCATCCACTCCACTCTCCAGACTCAAATTATTCAGTGCTCAACAGTGTGCTCAAGCATGTCATGCAGTCATAGTGTTCTTCAGAGAAGTGACATACCACCTCTATTTTAAAAAAAAAAACAGCAGATGCCATTCTGTTTCTCCCTCCTGTCTTGCCGTACACCCTTTCCTGTCTGTTGGCCCTCTTTATGAAATATGCAGTTATTAAAGCACGCTAGCGGAAGCCTGCCGACTCATCCTGCTGACCACTTGAACGCACTTCGGGAAGCCAGTGAGCCAGCTGCTGACTCAACTGTGTACAAGCAAGGCGTTCTTTTTTTGTTTATTTTATGTCTGCTGTGAGAGCGAGTCAGTTAAGTAACATGCTCTGGATTTATGGTCTGATTGAGAGATTAAAATTGTACTGTAAATACAAACCAGGAAATAAAAAGAATAAAGGAGCTCACTGAAGGGTCACGTTGAATGTGAAATTCCTGAAATGGTGCAGAGGTGACGGCGGCTGTGACAGCAGGTGGAGAAAATGAATGGATGGGGTGGAATTGATCTTGTTAACCTGAGGCAGTGGTGCGAGACCAATTGCATAATGCGCAGCCCGAAGCTGGGTCAGACAGGAAGAGAGGGGAAGGGAGGTAAAGAGAGCTGTGGGAATGATGATGAACACCTTAATTTAACGGGAATTCAAAGTCGTGGGAGTCATCACTGCCAAAGGAAAGGATGGAGTTAAAATAAAATCCAGAGAGCAGTGCGTCTGGCCGACCAAAACACAGACACACGGTGGTGTAAATGGAAATGAATAAGTGTTTGTGTGTTTGTGCAACCTGGAAGCATGAGGGCCACATCGTTCAAAGATGCTCAGTTGATTTCCTTTTTTTTTTTTTTTTTTTGTCTTGGCAGAAATCCGTGAGGCGTTTAAGGTGCTGGATCGTGACGGAAACGGGTTCATTTCCAAGCAGGAGCTGGGCATGGCCATGCGCTCACTGGGCTACATGCCCAGTGAGGTGGAGCTGGCCATCATCATGCAGAGACTAGACATGGATGGTGAGTATGTGTGTACTCCCATGTACACACACACACACACACACACACACACACACACACACACACACACACACACACACACACACACACACACACACACACACACACACACACACACACAAATGTGCTGTGTGATGTAGATCCGGCTCTGTTGTGTTACACCGTGCATGGAAATAAAAAACGCTTTAACTTTAAACTTTGCAAATATTTACAAAAAAACATTGTGTTTATATGCAGTCTTGCCTGTTCAGACACAAACATTAAAAATTCCCCTGTCACGTACAAAACACTTGTTCATGCATGAGTGTGTAATCATTTCAATCTCAACTGCTTCCCGTTTCTGCTCAACCCATGAAAGCATCAAAGCGAAACTGGATAGTGAGATTAATATTAACGAATGCACACATGAAATGGGAGTGGTTATCGTAGAGCGAAATGGCTCTTCATATTGGTTGTCCAGCTGGAAAAAACTATTCACTGGGCTTAAATAATACACAAAGAGTGTAAATGGTTCCTTCCTGCTGTCAGATCTGAATCAGCAGAGGTTGATTCCTGCAGCACCATCCTCACTTTTACACCTTTTTAACCTTTTGCCCTCAGATAGGACACTCTGAGCAGCGAGAAGGTTTCAAGCAAAGCCGTCTGCGTTAAGTGTGATTGACATATTGCGAAAAGGATAGACTTAAAATTGTATAACGCTGGGAGGGGAAAAATGCAATATGCAAATCCCTGGGAAAGATTCCAATTTGTCATGCTGCTATCACAGCCTTTGATAAGTGCTTTTCATTTCCACTGTGGAGAGAGAAATAACGATAGAGGGTTCAAGGCTGAATATTAAAGTTTAAGACGGTAGACTGTAGCAGCTTTTGTGCCTCAGGGCCGGGTCTTGTTGCATCGTACGCTGCGGCAACTAGAGGAAGCAGCCAAGGCTACTTTCCGACCCGAAGAAGGTCACAGCAGCTTTTGTCTCAGAAAGTCTGTGAAGTGTAATGCTGTTTATTTATTTATACACTTTTCTCTTATTGTTCTCTCTGTCTCTGCGTATCGAATCCAAGTTTGTTTGAGTTGCAATTGGGGTAAACCTCTTTCCCTTTAAATGACCCAGGTCGACTTGTTTGCATTGATTGATGTCATTAGCAAAATGCTGGGTTTTTCTTCGTTTAGGCATTATTGAATCTAAGTATCGTCTGGCTGCTTTGCAAGGGCTTTGTGTTTTGTTAATTTGCCAAAACTCCTATTCGATAAAGACAGCTCGCTCAGATACGACCCGACCGGTTTAGATAAACAAATGAAGCGAGAGACCTGCATACTGACTTGATGTACAGAGAAGGCGCAAAAAGTCTGATTTACATTGACAGGGAATAGAAAGTGACAGAACTGACATGGTATAAACTGTTGAGATACAATCAGGCGACAAACTCCGGTTCTGCCGACTGAAGCCGATGCAGAAGTGTCTTAAAACTAGCATTCTCTACTGACCAGCAGGGGGCGACTCCTCTGGTTGAAAAAAGAAGTCTGATTGTATAGAAGTCTATGAGAATATGACCCTAGTATGTTTTAGGGCGGGCTTACTGTGATTGACAGGTCACTGCCGCTACCAGAGCCGCATAAGGGGTCTCCACGTCACTCCTACACATTCCAAAATGGTAACTTCCATTCATTGGTTGCAAAAAGGTCAAGATGGGGATGACCATAATCCAAGATGGCGAAGGCAGATATGCAAAACTCAAGGCTTTATAACGTCAGTCCACAAACCAATGGGAGACGTCACGATGACTACTTCCACTTCTTATATACAGTGTATGGATGTAACAATATACAGTTATTTACAGAGCAATTTGTGAAATTATCTCATAATTCTCAAATGCATGAACATCGACACAATAACAACAAGCTAGTGATGAAAGGAGCCTGGCGCGGAGAAGAGGTACGCATAATCAGATGAATGAGAATGGGCGGTGGTGATTGTATCTTGTACAAGTGGGCAGCTGTGAGGATTGGATCCTAGGTCACAGCCATCGATTCGAAGTCCAGATCTCTGATGATAGGTTATCTGCTCCGCTCCTCTCTGCTGTCAAGCCTATCCGTGTGATCGTCATTGAGCTCTGCATGCCCTTCATGGAATGATGTAACCACTCGTCTTTGTTCCAGATCGCAGTATTGCACCAGCCTTTGTGTGGCCAGCTCAGAATACACATATTCTTCTTTTTCCTCTGGTGTTAATGACCTTGGCGCCAGGTCTCTCTCTAACTTTGACTCTAATTTTCTTAGTTTGGATCTGTGTAGGGATGTTTTAACTTAATACAACAGAGTGCAACATTTGGGTTGTATTCCCTATTGCCTTAAATCAGTTTCTTCTGTTACTAAAGGGAGCAGGATTTCTTTAATAATTCATAGTTCTTTTTTGAGCTGAAAACAGAATGCTTGGTTGTGACATAACACAGGAAGAGACTTGTCAAAAACAGCTGGCTTGGACTATAACAGACACAGAAATTGACTCAGCATTATGTTGAGGTGTCACAAACGTCAGATCCATCAAAATATTAGCTGGCATGCAACCCCTTTTACACCTTACAATAAAAATGTGTTCTGGGTGTTTGGATTGCAATTGGATATTGCTTGACCATATAAAAGTAGAGGTATAAATGCACCCAAAATGCATTGAGTGTAAATGCAATTTTTTACCTTCTGAAAAATGAGTTATCAACAGGGACGTAAAGACCGTTAGACAAACAAAAAGAAAAGACGGCGAATAATTCAGTGTCTGTGTAGTGCAATTTTGGATTTATTTTTACACCCTTTTTTAGGTTTTATTCATCATAGCTTTGAATTACATTATATTCTATCAAGTGAGTTATCTTTCCACCCTTGTATTTTTAAAACCTAAAGACTCAACTATTTTTCTGAAATTTTCACCCTTTATTTCACAATTCAAACAAGACCATTCAGTGTCCGTTTGGTTCATCCAGACATCCAGATAATACAATCTGACAAACTCTGCAGGGGAGATAAAAAAAAACATAAAAACACTGGGCTTATGAAAACATTCCACTTAAATACAATACGAAAATATATAAAAGATGGAAAAAAGATTCATGGTTTGATTTGGTTGATGTCTGCAGAGTTCTGATGCTTAGTTTTGGAAGCACCGTCAACAGCTAACAGCAGGCTACTGGATCAGTACTGCTGGAATCAATGATGCGCAGCAGACGCTCCATGTTATGAGTGATCCAGTAGCTGTAAACTGTGATCTGCTTCACAACCAGTATGAAAGAGCCAGTCGGCTCTCTTATACTGGATGTGTCAGCTCATTGTTTCATGGCATTTTTTTTTTTACATTCACAACTGCGGTTGGGCGGTAGTTATTTTGGGGTCGACCCACAACGTTCAGGTAAGCTCACTAGAAAATATCACAGGTGGGAGGGTCAAAAAGGGCAGATGTTCCAAGTAAATTATTAATAACTTACAGAAACATTGCATTACACCACCTTCTCTCCCCCTCTCTCCGTCACTCTCTCTCTCAAACACACAGCGAGCGGTGTTCAGAAGGTGCAAAATTGGCTCTCACAACAGGTCGGTATCAAAAGCAGAGGGGCGTGACACCACGTCAGTATTTGACACCCTGGGAATGAGAATGGAATGGACCAACCTGACAATGATTTTTACTCGTACTCTTTTTTTTTTATGGTAGATACTCAACATCAACAGATTTCAACAATATGGCATGTCACTAAACCAATCAGCACGCAAGTTCAGTAATGTCGTCTGGTCAAAACCGTATGACAAAAAGTTTCTGGTTTCATCCAAACAAACGCATTTTTTCAATCCAGGTGTCAATGTTTTTCCCACCTTGGAGACATTATTGCACATACACTTATAATCGGTAGGTTAAAAAATGGCCCATTTAATATGTTTTTTGTTTTATTTATTTACTTATCTTTATTTCAGTTATTTATTGATTTTGTTTTCTTTCTGTTTTTGTCAAGGATATGTGTTCATGCTGGATCAACATTCCTAAAAAAAAAATCTGTTTTTCCAAAAAATTAATGTTTAATTTGACCAAATGTGTATGATGATTACCTTATTTGTTATGTTTTGTTGTTAAAAAATGTAATAAAAATAAAATGAAAAAAATATTTCATTATCAATACAGGTCAGCACATTTTATGGTAAGAAGGTGATAATTAAAAAGTAATGTGTGTTGAAATTACAACCAAATTACCCCAATATTTACCTCAGAATCAATAGAAAATGACCCCTACACTGTTTAATAATTTTATTTAACTATTTCCCAATAAGCAGTAATAAATAGCTGGTCATTTATTGAATACATTTTTCATTAACATTTCCATTCACTACCAACACAAAAACTCTTCTGCACCAATGTATAAGCAATATAAACCTGTTTTCACACAAACTGCAGATTTGTTGAACCCTTTTTGCAAAAACCTTAAATATCATCATGAGGCTACCATGTTACACTGCCGAACTTGAGTGATACTTTGTCAAAATAGATGACGCAGATTGGATGAAAACCGACCTGATGCTGCCCAAATATGGGACCCCTCTTTTTTTGATTGTGGTTTTTGCTCCACAAACTCTTGAGAAAGATATTCTACCCATTTTGTCTCTCTGCTGCTACTACAGTTTCTTGTTAAGAAGTTGTTTGCTGAAAACAGCTGCCTGCTGCTGGAACCTAAGTTGATGAGAGAGATGATACCCAAACATACAGAAAAATGTGCTTTAAAATTTATTTTTTACATAACTTTCAGTCATTTGTTTCGGTTTGAATATGAAAGTTATCATTTGGTGGAGCTTTAAACAATTTTGTTTTGCAGGCTAGTCCCAGTACACGCAGAGCTACTTATAATTGGTCCTGTCTAACCTCGAACCTGTTCACCTAGTCCACCCTCATCTCTTCTGTCATCCATCCATCCATCCCGTCCTGACATCCTCCTACCTCAGCACAAATCCTCTGGCTTGCAGCCTGGATGAATATGCACGGACACAAGTACAGTCAGCGTCATTAAACTTTACAATGCCAGCGTGCCCCTTGTCAGAGTGGGAGCAGAGGTACTGCAGAGAGGGGCAGATTGAGTCGTCTTGCATGGTTAACTTTGCTCTGACAAGGTCCCAGCCTCAATCTGCAGATACAAAGAGAGCAGGTGGGAAGACGAGGGAAGCAAAATGAGTTATCAACAGGGACGTAAAGACCGTTAGACAAACAAAAAGAAAAGACGGCGAATAATTCAGTGTCTGTGTAGTGCAATTTTGGATTTATTTTTACACCCTTTTTTAGGTTTTATTCATCATAGCTTTGAATTACATTATATTCTATCAAGTGAGTTATCTTTCCACCCTTGTATTTTTAAAACCTAAAGACTCAACTATTTTTCTGAAATTTTCACCCTTTATTTCACAATTCAAACAAGACCATTCAGTGTCCGTTTGGTTCATCCAGACATCCAGATAATACAATCTGACAAACTCTGCAGGGGAGATAAAAAAAACATAAAAACACTGGGCTTATGAAAACATTCCACTTAAATACAATACGAAAATATATAAAAGATGGAAAAAAGATTCATGGTTTGATTTGGTTGATGTCTGCAGAGTTCTGATGCTTAGTTTTGGAAGCACCGTCAACAGCTAACAGCAGGCTACTGGATCAGTACTGCTGGAATCAATGATGCGCAGCAGACGCTCCATGTTATGAGTGATCCAGTAGCTGTAAACTGTGATCTGCTTCACAACCAGTATGAAAGAGCCAGTCGGCTCTCTTATACTGGATGTGTCAGCTCATTGTTTCATATCTTGTCTCGGTGGTAAATGCTGCAGTGAACAGTGCGATTTGAAGCGTGCTGGTCTTAAATTATAATAACAAAGACACAAACAGCATCCAAATTTCTCTTCAAGCCAAAAACACAGGGCGTATATAATTGAGTTCCTTCAAACACATGGTAGAAAAGAAAACAGCAGAAAAAACTTTTTGCAACCCCAAAGGCATTAATTATGTCTGTGCTATATGCTATTTAATCCGGGATAAATTCATTGCAATTCCTTCATAGGTCTGTCTCCCACAACAACCAGTTTACAGATATTCAGCTGGAGGCTCTTAGCCCCGACTCTCACTCCAAACCAATGAAGGTCCAGCGGGATTGAGTTCATGCTGGTAAAGATGAGCCTGAACGGCAAGATAAGAAAGCAAAACGGATCCATAACAAGAGACTTAATAAAACTGCTTTTCTGTTTTGCAGCCTGGGTATTGGGGGATGTTTAGGATGCATTTGGTGTCAACGATCAAAGTGTCATATACCAGCAAGTACTTTGAAAAAAGTTGCAAACAATGCCAACATTAGTACACCAACATCGATCAATAATCTGCCCCTCTCTTCAATGTGTCAGGTGATGGACAAGTGGATTTCGAGGAGTTCATGACGATCCTTGGACCCAAACTCCTGTCGTCGGAAACAAGAGAAGGCTTCCTGGGCAGCACAATAGATACCATCTTCTGGCAGGTAAAACTTTATTCTCTAAAACACATCTGTTCTGTTGACTTTGCTCAAGAGTCATAAATTAAACTCGATATCAAGAAACGGATGCTGTATGTCTCAGTTGAAAAATGATTACTGCAGAGTAATCATTTGTTTTTAAATCTGTTTTTATATCATGGTGTGAAAAATCTAAGGGGCCACACAAACACACCAAAAATAGAATATATGATTGGTAAAATGTCATTTAGATGTTCATATTAAGTAGTGCATCATAATATTAACTTGACCCCAATAGGAACTTTTTAATCTTAAAAGGAATTTCTACTAAAAGTTACTACAAAGAACTTTTAACTGGTTATGGAACTGTCTCACTTCAAATCTGATGCCTCTACATGACCTACATAAGCAAACAAGACCATCAACGAGAAGATTGGCTATTTTTATATAATTATTCTTAATGCCATGTCATCTGGTCCGATTCCACCAAGCAATTTACGACATGCAAGCTCGCAAGAATTTCTCCAGCTCAGGAGTGGTCACGTGGTCCATGACAATCCGTACATTGGCTTCGGTAGGAGGTTCCACGGATGTTCCTTGTAGTAACTTTTAAAAACTGGAATATAGATGGGTTACAGGGGGCTAGAAAACCTGTTGCCACAATGTCACGAAAGCCTTATTATGGACCTATTATTATTTAGATTGTTTAGAAATCCGTCTATAGGAAATATAGGAAACTGATTAAAACACATTTTGAGAGAGAAGCATCTCATATTCTCTACTTTCTTGATAATGATGCGTGTTGCGTTGATGATGATGCACAACTCAACGTAGAGTTTTTAATGTGGGTCAAAGAGAATGTATGTGTTTAGAAGAAGAAACTATCCTCTGTTTGGACTCAAGTATCTGATGAAAGTGTGTCGTTGTCTCTTCTCCTCTGCACTAATGCGAAATAAATGTCATTAACGGAGGCACTACTTTGTTTAACTCAGTTTCCATTACTCACACTGCTGTGTGCCTTTTTTGAAAGGCAGTGCAAAACAAAAGCTTTATATATATATATATTTATATAAAGCATCTGACGTCTTCTGAGTGACATTGTGACTGATGATGGTAATATGTGACTCTGACAGATGTGCCTGTGGACAGAGACTTGGGCTGACAAAGGAATCGGTGGCGAGAGAAACAAACAAGAGACAAAAATTGTCAGTACGGGAGGGAAACAGACTCGACTTAGAGTGAGCGAGACAGAGTGATGAATGCGCCTGACAATGGAGAGAGTTGGAGAGCATGAACGGGATTGATGACAAATGGAGCAGGTGTGAGGGAAAGGACAGGACATTTGCCACAGAACGCTTGGCAAGCCCCTTCTCTTGATGTAATCATCGTCCTGAACCGGGGCCTTTTCTCCGGGGCAGGAGCTTGTGGTTTACACCACGAGGACATGAGTCTTTCGGAGGTATGAGTGCAGTCTAGTCTAATGCGCTGCCAGCCCCATTTGGCTGCTGCAATGACCTTGGCTCGTGTGGGCGAGCATTTGGCTTGAAAATAAAAAATATGTATTCCCTCCCTACAAGTAAGGCTGGTGGTTTGGGGTTGGCTGTGTTGGGGTTTGTTACTTACACTTACAAACCCTTACTTCTTGTCTGACGATTTATTGCTTAGAAGTTGGAATCAGCACCTCATTTAATGTGTGGAGCATTTCCAGAGAGGAAAAAAAGATCTACTCAAACGTTGATTTATCATGATTATTTCTCCACATGCCACACAGGCGATTAGTGGTTTGAGGTATTACAGTTTTTATGCTTAGTTTAGTTTATTAATGGGCTGTGGTGTGTGTGTGACTCAGACTGCTTGAATATCTTAACGTGTTTCGAAGCTTTAGAATTGGTATATTGATGCATAATTTTGGCTCTACGTACTGGTGGGAGGGTACCATATGATTGTAATGTCCTCAACAATCTTTTTTCCAAAGCAAAACATTATCAGGACAGAATGTTACATGCAGTGTGTAACCTTTTCGCCACAGTAGAAGAATGTAAATGATTTTGCAATGCAAGTATACATGAAGACAAAATAACACTATCTGCTCAAAAGCCCACCCAACAGTTCAGCAAACACTGAATAAACCATCACCCAGGACAACTCATGCTGCTGGCTCATTATGTCCAACTCATCAAAATGCAGAAACTGCACAGCGTTTCAATCAACAAATGTTGCATGCGAAAAACATGCGAAAAACCTCTCCTTTGTGTGAATTAACAGGATAGAATGTGCATTATAATAAATGAATAATTACTAAATAATATGTAACAGAATATATTGTGTATATTACATTACATTACATTACATTACAGTCATTTAGCAGACGCTTTTATCCAAAGCGACTTACAGGAAGTATATATTCCTTCTTGCTTCAAGCTAAAAGGCCTGATATCGAATTAATTGCTTATTGGTTTAATTATTTAAACCTGCACCATTACCTGTCATTACATTACATTACATTAGACATTTAGCAGACGCTTTTATCCAAAGCGACTTACAATAAGTGTATTCAACTTAGGTATTCAAGAGAACTACTACCAGAGTGCATCTCCTTTCTTAAACAAGCATCTAAGAGCATAAACCAGAGCAAAAGTACAGTGCAGAAACAAACTAATACGAATACAATAAGTGCTAAGTGGAAGGCTCAGGGTAGTACTTCTTGAAGAGGTGAGTTTTCAGCCTGCGCCGATGGGCAAGATGCTGTCCTGACGTCAGTGGGGAGTTCATTCCACCACTGAGGGGCCAGGACAGAAAAAGCTGTGACCGGGTGGATCGGCCGCAGGGACCTCTGAGCGACGGGGCAACCAATCGCCCCGAGGCAGCAGAGCGAAGTGGTCGGGCGGGGGTGTAGGGCTTGACCAAGGCCTGGAGATAGGAAGGAGCTGTTCCTTTCACTGCCCTGTAGGCTAGCACCAGAGTCTGTAACTGGATGCGAGCTCTTACAGGGAGCCAGTGTAGAGAACTGCTCATATGTCATCGTAATGAGCATTGTGATTTGTGAAAATAATTGGGGGGGTTATTCATGTAAATCACAACTGTGACTTTTATAGAACAATTTTGGAACTTGATTATTTGAATTCGCAGGAATATTTCATATTCCTTTTTTTTCATTTTTAAAAATGTAATTCTTCAAATAGAGTGATATTTTCTCTCTTGCCTCGTTCATTCCTCGAATGGACACATATGGGATAAGATCCCACACAACAAAACAGAAGGTTAAACGCTAATTTGCAAGAATCAAATCCTCCTTTACGTGCCATGGAGCGCGCTACTCGGCTAGGCATGCCAAAACTCCTATTTATAAACTACAATATCTAATAATAATAATACATTTTATTTATAGGGCGCTTTTCAAGGTTCTCGAAAAAACTTTACAAACATTAAAATCATCATAAAAAGCTACACACTAAAAACATAGAACACACAGCATTCGTCATAATAGAAAGTAATCATAAATGCAATAGCACAATGTTCAAATATATAGGTTACAGTATATGCCTTTATTTTTAGGGTCAGTAGACATGGTCGCACCCTGACTTTTGCTAATGTTGACAAGGTTGACGAAATAACCCCACAGGAAATGATCGCCAATTTTAAGTATTTTTTCCTATTTTAGCACATTGTTTTGGTTTAATGGCACATTCACTGTATGGCTTGATCAAGCAGCTTTTGTCTACCTCATTTCTTACAGCAGCAGGCTGCTGGTTTTAGTTAAAAAGAAGATGAAGAAAGTACCTTCTTTGGACAGGGAGTACAATGTCAAGCAGATCAACGCCACCGATTTCAAAAGTTAGGACAAAAAAAACATTTTAAATCTACACAGCGTGAATAGAATATTTCATAAAAAAATATGACTATTATGTTCTCTTCGGCACCATTTAAGTACATCTTGTGAATATTTATTTTCAGCATCATTCGGCTTTAAATTACTGCTGACCTGACAAACATATGCTGTTTAAGATGTGTGTAACTAGATGATAAACCAGTTGAGAGCAGTCTCTACATTTGTCAAAGGCTTGGCTTATATTTTAATTTTCAACACCACACAAAAACATCAGGTCGTTCTAATTAAAGCAGTCCCTGGCTTTGTTGTAGTATTTTTCACCAGAACTCTACAATAATACTGAAATGGTTTACAATGCTTTTTTTTTTTTTTCCATTTAACATCCTCTTTAAATCTTCCTTGAGCTTTATTTCAGTACTTTCATTTAGCACATCTCATTTAAATGCTCTGCCTTAGAAGAATAAAGACCCAATAAACTCATTTTGAGGAATGACTCCTTCAGCCACAGTGCGCTGTAGAGTTATTAGAAGATTCAAAGCACACAGTAATTCTTTTTTCATTCAGTTTCACAACTGTTTAAATTCATCAAAGATGAGTAATGCCAAATTGACACTAAAAGGAAAGAGCTAAACGCTTGAAGCTTTTAATCGATCCACTAACCTCTGAAGCTGTCTGACTGAGGTGATCAGTCCTCTTTACAGCACAATCTGAGACCTATCAATAACTGTAAAACATGAATCATGACTAGCATGGAACAATGCTGCAACGCTGAAAGCGTTTAGCTGGAGGGGTTTCGTGTAACCCTTTTGAAAATCAACAGTTATCAAAGCAGCTGACAGTGTTTCACAGATTTAATTTTTCTCCATCTGGCATTCTGCAAGATTTCTTGGGATTAAATATTTATTTTCCCCAGCAGTAGCTGTCAGTTCGACTCCATCGGAGAAGCAGACCCCTTGTAAACTTGAGTGAACCTCATATTGTGTTCTGGTTCTGTCCTCTTTGAACCATGAGAGCCGCTTCAGTCGCCGTCTTAGCTGAGAGATTTTCTCATTCCACTAATGTCAGGCGAGGTGTCACATCCTCACCAGCTGGAGCGATGGTATAATGATTCACTCGCTGACACACGCTCACCTTCCTACTCACTCGTATCTGCTCTGGAACACTTTGTTAATGTATCTAATTATCCCGTCTGGATAATTATGAGCTTGTAATTGAACAACTGCAAACATTTTATTTTCCTCTGTTCTGCCAACTGTCAGCGGCATGATAAGCAACGAGAAGGCCTCATAAACACATTTGGCTTTCATGCAGATCAGATGACTTTTTGTTTCATATCATCTCTTTCATAAAATAATTAATACAGATTTAACTTTATTTCTTATGATAACAAAAGCTTTTTTGCTTTTGAGGAGAATATTTTCTTAGGCTATATTGTCATCACATTATGGCATGCAAGAATTTTCATCCTGTGTATGATGATGTGTGGAATAAACATTTTAGAAGATCAAGGCTCCCCTGTGCTTTTAATTACAGATGGGACTGCAGCTATTGATTATTATAGTAATTGAGTGTTCTACCAATTAAGTAATCAAGTAATCAGATAACAAATACTTTTGCTTTATTAAGAAGCAATAATAGATAATACAACTTATTGGTTTCCTTTTTAGAAAATAACATTACATAAATTCATGCAATATAAATATCTGTTATAACTAAACCCGTTTAGTACATCTCAGTGCTATATTACATCCTGGGTTTATTTTAAGGCTCCAAACTCACTATTTAACTATACCGAAAAATAATTTCAACTGTCCCAAAGTCAGTGTAACCCGTCAGAGAGTTAAGTGTCATTATTTTACCTTGTCATTGTCAATTACACAATACATTTAAATAATTCTATATATTAAAATATAAATATCAAATTAGGAAATATATGAATGCATTTTTTTTAAAACTGTTTGCTTTAACTAAAAAAATAGCATCATTAGTTTTAATGATGTCTGATTAGCTGCTTAGATTTGGTTTCAGGAAGTTAAACAGATCATAATTCCCTCCCTCATAACAAGGAAGCGTTTCAGCCCTAGTCACTTATCGTTGTACTCATTAATCCTGGAGCAGTGTTGTGATTCATCGTTTATGGTGATGTCTGCCATGTGACCTAAATGAGACTGGAGGAAATGCACATCATATAAGCGCTGCCATAATCCTGAACATGTGCAAACTCATAAACCGTTACTCGTTTGCAGCGTGCGCCACCTCTGTCTGCCTGACATTCATCACTAGATTTGACTTGATGGGGATGTTGGAAACATTTGAGCAACTCTCTCACTCTCTTCCAGTTACTATAATACAATATCATATAATAGTTTTCCCTCTTGTATTTTTCAGCTTCTCTTTAAAGTTGAACCTCATTTATGTGGCAGGGATTGTGTCCAAAACAAAAAAATATATTCTTTTTTTGAGGAGGTTGTCTGCAACACATTGTTCCAAAATCGATTTGAGACACTTTTTCAATGCACTGCACTTTGCTGTGAAACACTGCTCTGCACCAGTTCGATATTTATTTATTTATTTTTTTCCTAAAAATGAGCCCAGAGAAGCTGATCATTTTTCTTCATTTGTCACACACTGTGCAGAGCTGTGTTTGGGAATATGCTAACACTGGTATACTGTACACAAAAATGTGAGTAGTGATTAAGAGGAACCAGACATTTATGTGTTGAAATGTTAAACAGACTGATTTAAGTCCAGAGTTTGTGAAGTATGGGAGTTATATATTTTTTTGTATTCACATGAATGTACACCTCTTGTGTTTGAGCACTGCGGGTCTGGTTTGCACCGGTATAATGGTTTGAAAAATGGGCTATCAACTGTTCATTGTTCTGTGGGGACTGGTGTTCCTTTGTGTTTCTCTGTGTGTGTGTGTGTGTGTGTGTGTGTGTGTGTGTGTGTGTGTGTGTGTGTGTGTGTGTGTGTGTGTGTGTGTGTGTGTGTGTGTGTGTGTGTGTGTGTGTCTCGATGGAGTCTTTTTTAATATTGATTTTATTACTGAGTTTATGATTGAGTCCAAAGGCCGTTGAGAAAAAAAGAAATCGAGTCCTGTTCAAGAACATTATAGGTAACAGTGTCTTCCAAATGCTAATAAAGTGATTAAGGAGTTAGAATACACAGAAATAATCTATCTATAAACAATATTGATCTATTAACATCATACTAATTAATGCAGATCATTTAGGTTTAAAGGACCATTACACTCTAACGTTACATTCACTAATAAACCTTGAATTTGATCTGGTCTTTGCTACGGGTATTTCTACCCTGTCAACAGCCCCAAAATATGTCCACAAGCAGGGACATTTTCATTTCATTCAATTTTTAATTTTCAATTTATTTATTAAGATCATTATTTATGCAAATAGTATGGGAATGAGAATGGGTGCTGCAGACCCTCCCGAAACTAACAATTATTGATTTAAACATTTTAGACATAGTGTCTAAAGAAGGGCTTTCCCTTGTCTTCCTAGGACACATGCTATATGTGTAGAACACTATTAGGCTAATTGTGGCAGGAAAGCTTTGTTGCTTTGTTTTGTATCTCTTTATAATCCTATGCATTAGTCCATTTATTCCTTGTGATGCAGACTCCTTGCTCATGACATCGTTGAAGAGAGAGACAGACATTGTGGTCAGAAGTGTAGTCGTGATACTCAAACTTTCTCCAATCATGAAGCCCGATGTATCTGTCAGATTCTCAGGTTTTACAGTAAAGTGCAGCACTAAGCATTTAGCAGTGGTGCTGTGCCGCTGTTGAATGGATATAGGAGAATCAAGCCATGTGTACAACTGATCCCAAATCAGCTTGTGTTTTTTTTCCAAAAATCAACATAGATAAAAAGATTTTTCCTCTACAGGGGCACTTATGTGGAGAGAATCTGTAGATATCTGTAACAAATCCATGACAATAAAAAAGGCTTTGTTCTAAGCCAATCATTTTACACCTTGTTGTTTAACAATTACACTGGGGGGACTCCATCACTTAAGAGGTACTGTAGAGATGCCAACTGAGAGTAGCTTCAGTTTAACACAATCCAATGCAGCAGCAAGACATGTTAGCTTGAATAAAGAGACTTAGACACATTTCTTGATTTTAACAACCTGCAAGGTGTTGTCTCTTGTTTGTGGCCCCTTTTTGGATCCCTTGGTAATATTTTGCTTCGGGAGCCCCTCATCAAAATCTACAGTAATCCTTTTCATCATTAAACCACAAAGTTCATTATAAGCACAGAATGAAATGTGGCTTCAAAAGAGATTATTTTTTTTTATATGTGAGTGTAAATGAAAGCTATGATCAATCCCCTCCTTCCTCAGCCCCATGAGCTTCTCTGGAACAGCCTCAGCTGTTGAGTTTGTGTTGTTTTCCTCATACATTTCATATACAAATGAACCTAGTAAAAAAATTGCAATAAATGCATGAAAACAACTAACAGGATGGGGCGCGGCAGTCAGTCATTGCCCTGAACAAGTGGTCACTACATAATTGGTCCAGTGGAGCCAAAAGAGAAAGGATGTTTCTTCTTTAGTATCAAATTGGCTTTACTGATTGCTCTGCTTGGCGACATTTGCTTGATGGATTATTTGATTCTTCTGAGTTTTCTCTGTGGCAAACAATACTTTTATAGGAAATAAAAGCTAATTGGTGGTTTCTAAGGCAACATCAGCACGCAGCAGCAGATCAATGCTATCAAAAGACGCCAGTAAAACGTCCGCTTGCAAAAAGCCCTTCAAAAGTAAAACTAAATAACTTCCATTTTATGCATCCACCGTAAAGGGCCTGTGTTTCTACTATATATTGATATTCATTTGTCTCCAGTTATTTGGTAATAGATATGTCCACTAAGGCACAGGCTTTTCCGCATACAGCCCACTGATGTATTATAAGTGATCAATTACAGCCAGTATTGCCATTATAGCCGCACACAGCTAGCAAGAAGTCAGCAGGATGGAATATGTCATATGAGCTTGCGGGGTGGAGTTACAGCTGTTTCTCTCCCAATGGAAATCTATTGAGGAACAGTCTTTTTGGGCCCCATGGCATCACTTGACAGACCGAGAAGTTGTAATCCTGCCATTTGGCCACTATGTAAAGTTGCCTTCAAAAGCTGGCAGACTTTTTCTTGGGTCAGGAGCTGAACCAAGAAGGCAAGGCCTTAAGGCTGGCTTTCTGAAGCCAAAAAGGCTCTACACTACTTTTTTTCACTTATACAGAAATACTCCCCAAGACCTGTAAACGGACTTTAAACACACATCCCCTTCAATCACTTTCTTATTTCTGCATCGCAAGCCGGGCAAAGACTGAAGCTTGTTGTTGAGTTTGCCTACCAATCCCACAGGTGAACTGACAGCCAGAATAAATTACTGATTAGAGGTTGCATGCCTTTTTGACAGAGCAACATGAGTGAGATTATTTTAGAGCTCTTTGCACTATAATCATTCTGTGTGCTTTCTTACTGTACGCCCACTCTGAATAAGCCGTGTTATTGCAGCCCTCAGGAGGAATATTTATGGAAAAACAATTTCCTCATACAACAACATATTTGGATTGTAAATGTCTGACTTTTTGGTGGATCAGTCAGTCTGGTTTTGTTTTCCTTGAAGCTTTTGGCACACTGCACAAAGCTTAAAACATATACTGATTAGTTATTGTTCTGATTGCTTTTTTGTTCATTTATGGCTTGTTTAGTTTCTGCTCACAAATTTAGATTTGATCATTTTTAGCAGAGCAATATCAATATATTATATTGAGGTATAGTGGAGTCAATATCTCCACCATACCTCACTCTCTTTTTATGTCATTGCTTGGTGATATCGATCAATTGTATTTTAGAGAATATACAGTATTATCTTAAATTTTCTATTTTTTGGGGGTCATTTTAGCTTTCACCTGGCAGAGGACAGTATAGATATGTGGGGGAAGAAAGTTATAGAGGTATGACGTGCAAAAAGGTCCAAAGGCTAGAACTGAACCCGGAATGTTGCGGCTATACGGCATGCGCTGTTAGCACTCAGCTACCAAAGCACTTCTATGGTATTGTCGTCTAACATGCATATCAAAAGGAACACTAACATGCCATCTGGATAAGTTAATGCTCGAACTAATATTGGCACCAAAAGATGTTTCTGTTGATTATCATTACTGTCTTATATATTAACTGCAAAGCAGAGAAAAAACTACACAAAACTTGAAATTGCAGTCATTTTCCCTCAGTGTGATGTTCATCCTCACTGTATAACAGCACAGTACAACATTATTCATAATCCTAGATAGGATCATTTTTTGACTAAAAAGTTACAGAGTGGCGATTCTCTATTTTTGATTTGTGTTTTTTTTTTTGTTCATTGACTACACGGTAGGCAATGAGTTGGGTATAAAGCATTTCAAGTTTCTGAAATAATTATGTTGAATTAATTGTTAAAGATAATTATAGATAATAATAAGTTCAGCTTAGGAGTTTTTGAGAGGGTTTCTGGATGTGTAAACCAAGTGCAATTAGAATAATTCCGCCTGCAAAAAATATCAACGAATCTTTCTAAAACAAATACTACTTTTTAAAGATAATGAGGCAGAAAGAAGCAGAGAGTTCTGGAAATGGTTTGCAGTGTTTTGGAGAGCAGATGTCAGGAGGAAGAAGTATAAACAGAGGTGTGAATCTAATGAGCAGGTATTCACTACTCTCAGCTCACAATGAGTTAATCAGCGACAAAATGTAAACAGTTTTACGCTCCTAGCTGTCAGGTGAAAACCTTCTATCCTTCAGTTGAATTTAGATAAGCTGAATGGCGACAGGGTCATCAGTGAGTTGACTTCTTTTTGTCCAATCTCTGTCAATCTGTCATAAAATTATGCAAGACCACTAGTAGAATTTGTGCAATTGGGAATTTTTTCTCACAACCCGTTTTTATCCATCCATCCAGGGACAGATTTTCTGATTCTGACAAACAGTCTAGTATTACTATAGTAAACGGTTAGTATGCAATATAACCCTTTCCTCCTTAGAAAAACTTCCACATTTTAATATAAAGAGAAAATTATCTTTGTGACATTAAGGTCTTCTTGATCCCACCTCATGACATTTAGACACATGGCTTTATGAATGGGAAGTCCCTGCCTCCTTCAAGCTTTAGGAATGTAGACTTGGTTCCTAAATGAGATCCATTAATCTTTCTGTCCTTTGTGCCCGGGCACAATTTTGGATTCATAACGACTTTGAAACAACCCATCTATGATGAATAATACATGGGCCACAATGATTTTTTTTTTTTTAAGAAAGAGTTGAGAATAGGCTAATAGTTGTGTTTGCCCCTCCAGAGAATGGTTAAGAGCAGAGAGAAAGTCTCTGTCTCTGTGCCATGGCTGTTTTAAGGTCGTACAGATCAAATATGCAATTTCATTTAATACACTCATTCCCAGGAATATATAACATTTAAAGTGCAGGACATGGCAAGTCATTTATAAAGGCACGTCAAACTCTTATAATATATTGCATTTACTATATATGACAATGTTTATGTCTCAGGGGCTTAAGACAACTTTCCACCTTGGTTGTCAATCATTTCTATTTATTTGTTTTCCAAAATTCTAATTCTAGACAAAAGTGGCTACATTGGCTCAAAATGTCATGAAATTAAGATGAGATCAGATAAGATGAGACATTATTGTTCCCCAGATGGGAAATTCATGTGTTGCAGTAGAAATATACAGATAGATAGGGAAGTAAAATACTACTACTACTACTACTACTACTACTACTACTACTACTACTACTACTACTACTACTACTACTACTACTACTACTACTACTACTACTACTACTACTACAAATACTTCCTTCTGCTACTACTACTACTACTACTACTACTACTACTACTACTACTGCTACTACTACTACTACTATACTACTACTACTACTACTACTAACTAACTACTACTACTACTACTACTACTAGTAATAATAATAATAATAATAATAATAATAATAATAAATAATCTTTGCCGTCCTCATCATCATAATAATCATAATAAGAGGTATACTGATAACACCAGAAAAATATATAATTTGATTAAGTAATGATACTTAGTGTCTAAAATTGGATTTTTGTGATATATACAATCATGTAGGGGTATCCTAATCATTCATTGTTTGTGTATTTGTAATATCTTTAATACCACTGCCACTGATTTGTCTATGAAAGCCCTGTATAGTTTGTCTCTTATGTTGTTTAGACCTGACATCAGCTACTGCTCCTCTTATGATTCCTGGCTCTTTTTGTCCTCTGTGTCTTCCTGGGATGACAGATTCTTGCTGTTGCCCTCTATTGCTCCGCTCACTCTTCCACACAATCGTTGTGATTTCGTCCTTTACCTCCACATTATCCATTTACTCCCTGCAGCAATTGAGACATATTTTCCACCTCTTAGTATCACAGCCAGGTCACACTGTATAAGAACTTCTTCGGCCGAGTAAAAGACGTGACAGTATTTGGATATGCCTACTTTGGTACTGAATGATATTTCGGATTTAATGTCTACTATTATCTTTCTTGCCCCTTCATTGGTCGCATCGACGTAGGCATGATGAAAGTTTCCCAAACTGAAACGCTAAAGCGCTGTAACTCAAATGAAAGTGGTCCAGCTCCATGCTTGTAATATAAGAAGAGCCAGTACTGCTCGGACAAACTGCTGCTGGGTTTCTAGACTCAAGAGGATTCAAGGCTGCCATGCAGGAGGTAAACACAGTATAAGGGCATTCACATGCCTGCTGGGAAGGTAGAGCAGCGAGGGAAAAAAAAAAAAATCATATTCCCTTTGCCAGGCATGGCCTTGAATAGCAATGAAGGTGGCATAGAGATGTGACATTACAGACGGATAATCAACACCCACCCACACATGCTCACGCCCTCCCTTCCCTTCCCCTCCATATACCTAATCACCCTCCTTCAGTCAGCCCAATCCACACTGAGCTTCGTCCCTCTAAAGCGCTCATCCTCAGAATCCAGCTCAGAGGTTTGCTGGTGAGTTATGGAGGGGTATCAGAGTGAAAATGACTCCATACATCTCTATTGCGCCAAGATATACAGTGCTATTATGTTAGAAAAAAAGGCATCATTCTTTTCCTTTGAGGGCTTAACTCTCACCATGAGACTGGACAGACCTCCAGCAGAGTTTCACAGTGCCACCTTTGGTCTAAATCAGCGTGTAAATACAGTGTTTTAAAATGTCTTCATTGTAATTTTCATTGAGTTGAGGATAGAATATTTAAATTCCAGTTAAGTTACCGGTTCCATTAACATTTTCCTTTTTTGTTTCAGCTACAGTTTCTTTTTTTCCCTTGCATCATGATAAGCACTTCTAGCAGCAGGTAAATATAAAATCTAGTACTAAAGGAAACCCATGGCACAGCGATTTCATGAATTTCCTTGAGAGCAGACTGAACCCTTTCTGCTCGTCTTTCACCACACCTACACCACTTTAGTGCTTGTCATAGACGTTACCCAGCACAAACCTGTGATGGTTTTGCTCAAGGTTGGACATATGCAGATACTAGAACAGATCTCAGATCAACTTTGGTATTGCTCGACAATGACAGAGTGGTGATGTTGTCGCTGTCCATCTTAGCATCTTGACCAAAAACATGGACACCAAAAACACACCATACTTAAACTTCTTATGATCATTTTCATTAAAGCGAAAATTCAGCATCTTTTTATGTATAAATCCAATCATTGTAGATGGTAAATGTAGTCAATTCAAGTTCCTCAGTGCGTTCCATGTTGACCCAGAAAGCTGATCTATTCTTGCTGAAGGAGCAGTGCCGGCAGTGCCTACATATACCAAGATGCATTGTGCGCAAGCTTCTGTCAAACAGCATCTCTGACATGCAACTCTCTTCCCTCCACTCAGCAGCAGGTAAACGAGACAGGGGAACCTTCTGTTTGTTCTCATGTCTTGTTTACCTGCTGCTGAGAAGCTGCAGCAATTGGTCGTGCGCAAACTGAAACTAACGTACATTCACTTGATATCTTCGCCACTAAACTTAAACTCTCCGCTGCAATTCTTTGGCCATATACTCTGGCTCAAATACAATTGAATATCCAGTTCAGCGAAAACAATATAAAAAGTATCCTCTTCCATAACATCCTTTTTCGCAGTTTGCAAAACAAGCAAAGAGAACATTGATCTTCTGTTTTGAGCGGCATCTAGAACAGGCCCCCTGGCTGCCCCAAGAAAATCCAAGCTGAAATAGTGGTTGTTCTTCCCACCACCAACGGCATCACTGTCACGTCAAACGAGGGCGCTGGATGCAGGATGAACAACAGATTTAGCGGCAGGAGAACTCAGTTTTTCTGGGTCTTTATAGCACGCACTGAGGAATTAATTGTTTTAATTGGCTATATTTACCATTAAACCGATTGGGCATCTACATAAACAGTGCAGGATAAACAAAATAAAATTAAGTTCTGTATTTTCCCTTCATCAAATATAACAGATGTGTAAAACCTGTAAAGAACATACGTTGCTGCCTTTCTGACTGACTGCTCACTGGCTTTGACGTATACATCATGCACAACTGCAGCTACCATACATTTTTAGCCCTATAAGTGGAATACTACTGTATGCAAACACATAGTATGCCATTATATAAAGGGTAATGGACAATATCGTCTATTCTGTTTCCAGGACCCATCACCTTTATCATAGGGTTGACCGGAGACTGACAGGTTACTGAAAGAGGATAGTCTCTTTCTGTTGCAGGAGGAACTCTGCACCTGTGGATAAATGGACACAAACAACGCAGAATACATGCAATGCACAGTAAGAGGCTTAGCCAGATTACAACCTTAACCATTTGAGCTATTATCCAGAATGTAGTGTGAATTTAAATGCAGTCAGTGTGTGGTGAGAGTGCGGAGTCTTTTTGCATAAAGTCAGGCTGATAGCTTTCCTTCTCTCAGTGCTGAGAATGAAAATATGAACGCTGCTGTTTGAAGTTCTGCTGCCTTCGGAGAAGCAGCATCAGCAGCAGCAGCAGCAGCAGCAGCAGCAGCAGCAGCAGCAGCAGCAGCAGAACACACCTCAGGCCTCCTGAGAAGTGAAAGCTCATCTGTTTAGTCCCTTTTGCCTGCCCTCTGTATATTATGAAGCCTCTCTGTATGATTTCCAAGAGACATTTTTTTTCGCGTACAGTGTGTGACATTTTTGGCCCGACCCCCTCCTCCTTATGTTCCAGGTAGCTTTAATTACATGTGAGTCACCTCGGCTACCTCTGTAATTCGCTTCGCTACAGCTCTTTCTCATCCAGGCCGCAGCTCTGAGAAGTGAGAAAAACACATTACTGAATTGTCGCTTAAAACACTCATGCTTGGACGTGCACACACACACACACACACACACACACACACACACACACACACACACACACACACACACACACACACACACACACACACACACACACACACACACACACACACATACACACATACACACATACACACACACTTGTGCTTTTGAGTGCCCAGAATTTTAATGATTTATCTGTCAATCAAAATGAATGCCTCTAACTATATTATACTGACATGCTGGGTTTCCTTGAGGGGAGCTTCATCATTTTATCTACTAGAGTAATCACAGTGTAGAATCTTATTTAGATGAATGGATGTCAGCCTAATGCATAAAAAAATACATTTGACCCGTTTGTTCATTGATAATCATTTCATGGCCCTATTCGGTGTGCTAACCTCGCCTGAGATGTGGTTTAACCTAAAGTCTCATCAGGACTGCAGACAACATGGATGAATGGTGAATATTACAAGGTTACAAGGTTATTTAGGCTAGGCTCTTTTCAGGCAAACCTTGTCGCCAATATCACTTAATGACAGGTAGATCAGTATCAATGATGTTATGGACGGTTTTAATCAGCAGCCGTAGAGCCCTGCTGTCCAGCTGTGCACATCCCATGCCATTTTGTAATGTTTCCATTGAGGAGTCTTTCTACTGCTCCTCTATAAAAGTTGAGAAGAACTTGGATCAGAAATGTAGCCTTTTTAAAGTTCCTTAAGAAAGTGAGAGATGTGTGATGACCACATTAATTTTTTTTGTGATAATGATTCCCACAAACTTTAAACCATTCACTTGATTTCCTCTCTATATGAAGGCTTATCGTTATTTGGAATCAGGCCTATTTGGAATATACAGAGTTCTCATCATGTTTTGGGTTAGTCTTATAACTGGTTGCAGAGTGTAAGAGGTGTTGCTGCCTGGGGTCTGTTTGTGAAGCCCAGAGTGCTAAGTTTTCCAATCAGTTTCATGGGTTAGATTGTGTTGAATGCTGAGCTGAAATCGACGAACAACATTCTGATGTAGGAGTGCTCATTTTAAAGACAGGGCAGGGCAAGGCAAGGCAAGGCAGTGGAGACGGCATCCTCTGTGGATCCTTTGTCAGCTGTATCTTCTTCTGTCCACACTTTAACTGCTGACAAAAGTTTAACTGATGGTTTGACCATGATGCTGGTAGAATTTATGAAATATAGATGTACGACTTCAAAAGATTCCAGCTTTTTGCTCATCATTTATCAATTAACGTTTTTGTTTGTTAGCATTTCTGGAGATGAGTTTGAGTTCAGTTTTTTCTACAGCTCATAATACTGCATTAATTAACCTTTTCCCCTGGTTTTCAAGTGTAGGCTTTGAGTCATCAGTGATGCAGTCTTCGACAAACTAAGACAGAACACCCTAATGTGACATTTCTGTGAAGATGATTTTGATTTCAGATAAAAGAGTAAGCAGGTGGGTCCACTTATCTCTCTGCTTCCCCCTACATCTCATGTTTGCTGCTGTTTCTTAAGACCTTTGTTTGGAAAGAAAAGGAAAAAATGGTCTTCACTTCAGTGTCTTGAAATTCTAAGAGGAAAGAGACTGATGTTTAATGCCGCAATTCTGTTCTGCAGACCAGTCAGATCTGGTGCTCTTGGGTTGGAGCAGACTTTAATTAGGCTCTGGTCAAATTGAAAACACAAGTTTCGACCATTTCAAGATGAGAAGTATGGCGTATCATCGGTTCCAGGCTGGGTCCTGTTGACAAATAGTTGCTGCTACCCTTTGGGTTTAATTAAACCGTGTGCTGAATACTTTTCAGGTCCCATTTTTTCCCTCTACCTCTCAAGTCCTTTGTGTGTGTCCTGCTGTTGTCAACTCATTCTACTCTTCACCATATCTCTTGTCTTCTATCTCATCTGTTACTCATTCTTCTTCAGTAAAGGCAATGAAATACATGAGACAGGGCATATAGATCCAGCTAATGAGGGCCGTGAACCTCATGCAGCTCCTCTAGCCTGCTCCACTCCAGGGGTTAATGGGAGTAATTTCTCCTTGATTAAGCATACTAACTTTAATTAGCTATTGATAGCTTTCTCAGTGGCTTTAGGCAGTTCCTCTTCATGCCTTGCTTTCCTCAAATTGCCTCCAAGTTAAGCGTATTTGAAATTTGCTGTTCTTTTGATTTATGCAACTGGCATTAAGTCATAGTGCTTGCAGCAAATGAAAAGTGAGTGAATCTGTGCTGTCTGCTTGTGCCTGAGGAAGCCACAGAATTACTTAAGATGAAGTTGTGTGTGACTGCATGATGAGTTTTTGTTTGTGTTTACCATTTGGCGATCACAGGGCATTAACTACATTAAAGTGTCCACAGTGGCGGGTAGATGTTTAAGACCTCAACACAGTGGTCTGTCTGCTTTTCTTCATGGCCTGAATGTGTGGTGGTTTTGTCTATAGGAACCTAAGTACAAGTCATTTTCCATCACCGCCCCATGTGGCCAGTGTTTCTGTCACTTCCAGCACTCCAGTGACTGGTTTGAGACGTGAGCCCCCATTCAATTCTCTGCCTGTTGTAACCGTTGTGGCCCTTGTTATGTTTTCCTTTGTCTCAATTAATCTTCGGCCCTTTGACGGCTGGTTGACGCAGTGGTAATTGAGACATAAATTTCTCCTGAAGGCTCGGAGCCTTACGGGAGGATGGATAGGCAGAGATCGATAAAGATGCAGACTATTATAGAAGGAAAGAAGGTGTGAGGACATTATGACTACACTACACTTAGTCTGGCTTCATTACTTATGGCATATCCTATGAAACGTCTGTAGAAATACAGTACACAGTTACAGTGTACAATGCGCAGTCATGTAATTGTCAATAGGTTTTTGCTCATTTCCAGGTTAGATTATTCATATTCAGGTTAATACAGGTGTTAAACAATAAATGTGAAATAATGATAAATACTTTAAAATAAACAACAAATGTGCAGGAATTTGTTTTGGTCACGTTGATGCGGATGGATATTACCAATCTAATGAACTTCAGGTGTATGAGAAACAGGACATCAGAGATGAAGAGGAACACATTTGTACACCTTGTAGACAACAGACAACAAAGACTCAGGGATGTATATTCTTGAGACGGAGAACTATCGTCATGGGAAAACTCTGGAGCAGATTCAGATACTGTAAATAATGCAATAAATGTCCCGGCAATAAATATTACCAGCCGTAAGCAGTAGAAAGGTTTGCGAGAGGGTTGTCCTGAAAAAAGTGATAGCTCAGAGATTGTTAGATGGAATCAAGTAATGTCGAGTCATGACTTTACATCTTCTCTTTCATGTAGCAGCTGATGAGGTCAGTGCTTACCGGCTTGGTAACGTCCTCTGTCTGTGATGATCCCATCCAATTTCATGGATGAATATTTATTGGGAGATTTAACGGGGGGTTTCTTTTCCTCACTCCTGACTGGATGGTGATGCAAGCAAAAGTCTGCACAAAATCTTAAGGAAATGTGGAAATTGTTAAATTGACAGCTGCACCTTCCCAGAGTGCAATGCATGATGCAATTTTGTTTGGAAAGAAGAGAGCTGTCATCTATTCCTGGATGACAAATCAATTTGCTTGGAAAAGATTTTTCTTTTTCATCAACTTTCTTTCCTGCCACACATATATTTTTATCTTATGACAATGAAGTGCAGTCATAATGATATAATTGTATATACAGGTATTGTTCACATCTTAATCTCATCTCAACATTGTCAGCGTGAACTTATGTCAGCACTGAGTGGCCTTTTTATACTTTTTTTCTGTTTTATAACCCTATAAACATGAGGTCACTCGGTACATTGGTTAAAGTACTCAGGACGTCCCTATGGTTTGGCTACCAGTCTTACTTCCTACAACCTTATAATGCCCATTCGTTGCCCGTTGCCACTCTGAATGCGTGCCCTTTTGCAGCGGTCCGATCCCAGTCCGGATGTTCTGCAGGGATGGGAAGAAGAGTTCAGTTGTAACGTTTTTTCAGCATCCAGTAGCAAAAATAAACTGCGGTCAATGATCCGCGGCCTGTAATGCCCTGTGGAAGACATGCTCATGTCCTAAGAGCCCTGAAACTCCGCCCCCGCTGCAACAAAGGCCGCTGTTTGCTTGTTAATTCAAAGTATTGAACGCGTCACCTGTCCAAATTGCACCGAATTCACTAAAGCAATGCGTGTGTTCCTCAACAAAACACCCACCAAGTTTGAAGTAGATTGAATGAGCGGTTCTTGAGATATGACCGCCTCTAATATCTGGCTGTGATACAATTACTCAATATCAGTTCTTTCTATACTCTCAGTGGCGGCTTGAACATCAGTCCAGAAAGGCTACAAGACCAAAAGACATATGTGGTCTGCCATTACCTGCCCAAATAGCCTCCAGCGTTGGTTCTGAAGTCCAGTTTGTTTTTTTAAATCTTTGGGGTCATGAAAAACCTCACACAGTTCTTCCTGCAGGACTGTGTTTCCTTGAGACTTCATGTGTCCTTGTGGTAGAAGACGAACTGATCTCATAGGGTAAAAGAGTTTTCTATCAGCTTCAGAGGTCTGGCCAGGTGTCAGTGTAATTTCGTAGGTTGGTGTCGTTTGCTAACAAACCATTGTTTACCCTGGGAAAATATTAGATTTCTGTCTGTAACATACTTGTCGTTTTGTTACCTTTAGCTGTCAAGCTTGTATGACATCCTCTTTCCTGCTTCAGGACTGTGTTTTGAACTGCAATTAGATCCATGTCACACATTTCTAAAAGGAACTTTAGATCCTGGCAATAAAATAAGTGGCAGATTTAGAGAGACAGCATATTAAACAAAGAGAGTGTCGGGGACTTGTTGAGGTGTCTGTAGCTAAACTGTATTGTTATGCATTCAAATCCACCGACTTTCTAGCACAAGCTTGTCCCCAGCTTCAGCATGTTTCAAATGCATTCATATTTCTGCCATTTCAAAAAACAAAATACTTGCAAGCCCATTGCGTTAGAATTTAGATTAGCAAATGCATATAATTGGATTCTGCAGTGTGTGCAGAGATTTATCTGTAGCTGTGTAATTTGGCTGTAATGCAACGGGCTGAACTCAGCAGATGGATGGATGCTGGCTCTTGGCACCTTCTCACCGCATGAATGTGTGAGGAGCTGAACACGCCTAATTTACAAGTGTGGAGAAGTACGGAGCTTTCTCTTTACGGTGACTGCCCGTCCTCGTCTTCAACCCCTGATTCACTTTGCAGTGTGAAGAACAGCCTTGCAATCGATGGAGCAAAATCGGAAAAAACTTCACGGTTTTAATCCAAGGACAGTGTCATGCCAGGGTGAGAAAATCAACCTCAACGCATCTCCTTAGATTGAGCTTGATTATTATTATGGTAATTATAGTTTCATTGAATGTTGCCGATGCAGAGGTGGGGAGATTGTTTAAATTGATAATGTGTTTTCAAGATAGTACTCCTTTAATCTGTTCTTGTGGAGATTTGTTTTGCATAGTCTCTAAACATAGAGATTTACAAATTATGTGATGCAGTGATAAGATAAGAGTACAGTTTAAAAACAGAATATGAAAAACAGATGATAGAATAATATCATTTGTATTCTTTTACACGTTTACCAAGAAAATAATTGTGCATATTCATGAAATGTAAAATGGTAAAAACACTAAATATAGGCAATATCCTTTCCATTGCCTGTAGATGAGTTTGCCTTTATGTTTTTTACTTCTGATATCTCATGTTTGATGTCACAAACGGGGCAGAAAACAGGGTTAGTTAAAAATGAAATGGTTATGGAAGTTACTATTTTCATATCTATTCTTCAGTCTCTCTTTTAAACTCTCAAACCAGAGTTTATTGTTGGAAAAGTGAAAAGACTAACTTTTATATTGTTTATGGACAGTGTTTCAGTGGTCAGCGAGAAAAAATGAATGTTGTCTGATGGGTTTGAGGATAACATATTAATTGTATGTTAAAACTATGTAATACATGTTCTATAAAAGACAATGTAAAGATTCGTACAAAAATAATCCCTCTAACCGTGCCATCTACCTGGAAATTCTCTTTACTTGCTATTTTCCTGTTTTCGAGAAGTTTTTAAGCAAACAGCCTTCGGCCCCACGTGGGGTTGTAACCCCCAGCTAACAGCACAAAGGTAGTGCAGCACGTTCAGGTTGTCAAATACTCAGTGTCTGATAGAGAGGCACAGGCAACACAACCATGGGCACCAGGCCCTCTTTCGCTCTGTCGTATACAAAGCACAATATAACATTTAATAATTGTCCAAATCCCTGTTTATTTCATTTGTTTTATATACACCTTAATGCGCGTCACATGGCACTCCATGGAAAAGGAGAAAAAAAAAATGTTGTCCGGTTGTAAATGAGCTTTAGTGCCATGGTGACATCTCAATCATGTTGCGTTCTGTTAATAAGGTGTAAAGTTATGTCAATTCAATATTTTTTATGCAGTTAAGTCCCATTGTAATCAAAAATGTGCATTTGTCACTCTGTCATTAAAACTCGAGCAGTAACACTTTGTCAACATTCTAGTCAAGTGTTTCCGGCCTGAATTGGGCCAACCGTCATTCCTGCCAACTGTCACCAAACTTGAACTGTTGGTTTTGAGGTTGTAAAACATAAAATTGTGGTATTTTGACAGTTTAGTAATGTTGGCTAAAAATATGAACGGAGCCTCTGTGATGTTGTCACCCAGATCCATTTGTAGAGATTTGTTGTCACTTTGACACAGTATTTTTTTGTGTCAATCAGAAGAAGAAGAAGAAGAAAAAAAAACGCATTACATTCAGTTTCATCAAAATCAGACCAGACATGTTGTGGAAACAGTTTTTTTTATTACAGATTAATGAGTGAATCAGTTCAGAGAGGAGATATTTTACAGACAATGTGCATCTCCATCATCCCTTACATCACTCTGTCTGTGTCATTTCACTACGAGGCTCCTTGAGAGCTGTAACCACTGCAGATCTTAACCATACGTGACATTTCCAACTTTTCTGAGTCTCCATTAAAAGCCCCTTGTGCCCAAGACATGTGATTACACTTCAGACTGAACTTCTGTGAAGATTTTGTGACAAAAAGACTACAGAAGGTCTCCTGTCGGTGCATGTGGTTCAGTATAAAACTGTGGGTCACACAACACCGGGTGTCCAGCTAAAGCTCTTTTGTCTGAGTCACTTCAGGTCCGCAGGCATCCTTCTTTACCACTCCCCTTTCTTTCACCATGCTCTCCCGTAAAGGTCACTCCACACTTGGATGTGAATATAGTCGGAGCAGGTTGATGTGATATGGAAAGGGAAAATAAAATGGCTTTTTTCTTATCTGCCACCGGAGACCTCTGTGAATTAATCTGTCCTCCGGCTCGTCCCTCGCTTCCCCGGCAAATGAAGCTTGGGCAGTCTCTTGATGTCCACAGGCCATGGCGTCGTTAGCAGCAGCGAGGGTGCTCTGAGGTTGAGTAAACACAATGAGGTCGCCGACCCGTCTCGCTCGGAGAGAGAGTCGACACAGCAGCTGGCAGTATGATCTCCAAGTTGATCTCTCCAATGTTTAAGCATTGGTTAGCGTTTGCATTCTGTCTCTGTTCACCAGAGGGAGAGAAGAGGAGAAAAGAACAGCTCTGTTGTCTTTGGGACAACTTATCTGCTTCTGAAATGAGACAAAACATCTGTTTTATACTGTTGCACATGAGATGACAGTTAGATATGGACAATTATAGGCAAACAGAACGTGTGAGTTGCATGTTTTTGTTTGTGTTGAGCTCTATGGAGACAATTATGATTGAGCCTCAATCACCAACTGTTCTTAAGAACAACTTTTTTTTTTGTTTTATATTATAGAAAATTCAAATTACAATCATTTCTTTTCATTTAAAATATCGTTTTTTTTCTTCTTTTAATTACTTTTCAAGGCATTGTGGTTTTTTAAAGAAAAAAACACTAATTATTAACACTTCAACACTGAACAAGTGATATCATAAAGGACCCTGTCCCTCATGGCGAACCAGAGGAAATGAATAAAACAACCTGTAAAATGCCATATGGGAGCTCTGATGCTCACAGTAGACCTAGCATAACTGGCCAAAGCTGTGTTTAGGTGCAGTCTACGCGTTACATATCACGGCGCTGGTATAAGAGTAGTGTAATGTGTGCGTAGTAAGTGGGAGGTTGAGCGACAGATAGAGAGTGACAGTGGATGAGCTCAGAGCAGATCAGATGTTGGTGATCTAAAGCAGAGAAGAAATGAAGTTGTCACCCAGCAAACACACAAACACACACACTTCTGAAATATATCCAGCGGCGCTACACCCCATGTATCTTTGGGGGGTTTTTTGCGTAATTTTATACCCACTACAAATGCCGCATCATATGACAGCCCGTCAAAGTATTGTTTGCACCTTGAACCATCCTCTTTATATATTTTTGTTTGGGCATTCTTGACTTGATTTGCTCAACTTTTCTTTGCAGCAGTCTGATGCCCTTTTATGGTTATTGGCAGGGCGTTCACCTGCTAAATAGGATCAACTGGCACGCACATGTAAGAAGTTTGCCTTCAGGGCTTTCTGCCAAAAGAAAGTTTATTTGAACCCAAATCATGATCTTTTCCTAAACCTAACAAAGTATACCTAGATTTGTTGCCTAAACCTAAGGACATATCTAACAGAAACGGCTTTTCTATGGATCTGACGTAGCCTATTCCGAGGAGCTTTTTCAAGAATAGATTAGAACAAATTTAGGGAGATATTGGCAAATGAGGCCCAATGATATCTAAAAAGTGTGATTCGGCATCTTGTGATATAAGCTTGTGATGCCTTCATACATTTCAATTACTCAGCAGTTGACAATGACAGGAAAGTCTCTGGTCAATGAATCTAAGCTTATCAGTTACTGACTTTTATGAGGTGTATTTTAATGCAAGAATCGTCAACATTATGGCTTATTAATTTAAAGCTATTCATAACTTCAACCTTGATACAGTTTTATATGTTTAATCCTTACTGTACCACTCTACCAAAAAAAGATCAATATATTTAGTTACTGTAGTTTTTCTTCAGCAGCATTTATAAAAAAAAAAATACAAATACTGTAAGTAATTTCATTCACAAAAAAAAGAGAATTGAGCTTAAAGAAAAGTGCAATACATACAATTAAATGTAATAGCCTCTCACATCTAGTTGTACGAGCAGTTGCAATGTTATAACATGAGCATTGAGTTATGATTGATATGTTATTTAAATTGTCCTTACTTTTCTGCAACAACCTACAGTAAAATAAGCACTCAAACCTATCTAGTGCATTATGCAACACTCGTTGACCGTACAGCCCACATATTGAATAACAGTTTCTTGTGCTCTTAATCTTTCCACTTAAGCATATTTATTAATTTATGACTATTATTATATACCTTTTATTTTACCTTTGTCTCGCCAACATTTACTTACTGTCCTTTGATTAATGAGCCAGAAAACCAAAGATGAAACAGTAAACCCCCAACTTTTAATTAGCTTTGATAATTCATCTTCACGGCGACCGATTAACATTTGAAGTGTGATTGGTGTGTGTTGTGTGTGTGTTCAGTAGCTCACTCTGAGCTGGAGAGATAACAAATGGTATCGATGGTAAATGTGATTCATGTCCACTGTGATCTATGCAGAGATTAATGTAATTATGTACCCAGTGGTTTGCCAGGACGTCCAGTGAATGTTATCCTTCTCTGTTATCGGATGAGCATCGTCCAGTGCAATATTGCTGAGGGTTTGAAAAGTGGATTTTTTTTTTATCCATGAGGAATTTATAGCATTTGCTTGTCTCCCACCTGTAAAAAATATAATCACCAGCTTGTCTCACAGAGCCAGAACATCATTTCCATCTACCTAGACTCTTCCTGGAGCTGAGGTTTTTCTGCTTTAACACCCCAGACAAAACATTTAACAAAAGTAATGCAAATTGTTCAGAACCAATTAAGTTTCTCCTTTGCAAGTTCATTTATCTGAGCCTGGTTTTTTATTTCTTTTTCATTATTTTTTTTAAAAGCAGCATTGAAAGATTTGACTTGATGTCACAGATTCGACTGCCCAACTGTGTTTAAAAATGTCAGGAGTCGGATACTTCCCCGTCAGAGACTGTGTGACATCACTTCCGATGATGCCTTCTTGTTTTGTATTTCCCTCTTACTAAAACCTGTCAAAAAGGTTCCTATCACACCTACAGCTTCAGATAAGGGAGAGAGATTTGCTCATTCTGTATCAATTTAAATCATCATGTAAAGCAAATATTTACTGTATCAACCAGTCATCTGTTGTTTACAGCAAAGAAAATTTAGCAATAGCCCGATAAAATTTGTCGTTTATTTAGTCAGTAAATATGAGCTGGTGTGTTTGCCAACATTCAGAGTGATTCAGAGCAATTCAGTCATTTTATATTGCTTCTGTCTTTGTGATGATATTGAACACATTCTCTGGCAGGTTCATATATCATTCTCTCATTTCCTGCCACTGAAGCCTTTTGGCTTTATTGTATTGCTGCTTTCAAGCACCTTATACATAGAATATAATATCAGTCGTTGTTAAAGCTGTCAAGTGTGAAGTGAAGTGCTGCTTTTAAGCATGCAATCAAAGGCCAGTAAAAAGGTCTTCCTCGTGTCACAAAGTTTCTCTGAACTTCTGAAAAGTAAGGTCAGTAAACCTTCAAACCTCTGTTTACAAGTTGGTGTGTGTGTGTGTGTGTGTGTGTGTGTGGTGTGTGTGTGTGTGTGTGTGTGTGTGTGTGTGTGTGTGTGTGTGTGTGTGTGTGTGTGTGTGTGTGTGTGTGTGTGTGTGTGTGCGTGCCTTCCTTTGGACCGAATTGTGTAAACGCTCAAACTGAACAACAAATCAATCCCTTTCTGGCTATAACTCCGGTACATTCAATTTAATCAACGCATCAACTTTGTGCAACACTCTGATTAAAGTGAACGCATTAAAGCGACGCCTGTGAGAGGCACTGGGATGTGCATCCGTAAAGAATTACTACATGCGTGATGATTTATGCATTTGAGCTTTTTTTCTTGTCTTACAATGCACATTATTTATTGTATTGGCAGCAAAAACTGAATGTAAGATCTTTGTGCCACCAGCTTAAGGTAGCCGTGTAATGGGGGTTTTATTGAAGCTTGCAGACTAGTCTGTAACACTGTAGGAGAGCTGAGTCACATGAGTACACCAGTTAGTCCTTGTTCGGTTAATATGTTAGCCTGCCTGCTGTATTGCAGAGGCACACAGATTATTTATGTGAAAGGAAAGCAGGCTCTCTCTCTCCTTTTTTTAATTTTTAAATCTCCTCCTCTCATCTGTCTCCTCCTGCAGTTTGACATGCAGAGAATCACCCTGGAGGAGCTGAAACACATCCTGTTCTACGCCTTCCGCGACCACCTGACCATGAAGGACATTGAGAACATCATCATCAACGAGGAAGAGAGCCTTAAGGAAAACTCTGGGAACTGTCAGACAGAATTTGAGGGAGGTGAGCGAAAGTCCCTGCGCTAACTTTACACGCAGACACTTTGGCGTGTGTGTGTGTGTGTGTGTGTGTGTGTGTGTGTGTGTGTGTGTGTGTGTGTGTGTGTGTGTGTGTGTGTGTGTGTGTGTGTGTGTGGAGAAAGAGAGAAAGTAATCCATGCTGACAGGAAGAATTTTGAGTTTCCTCATCAAGATCTACAGAGTCACAGCACACCTGCTGATTTATTGATTCAGCGTTGGCGGTGACCGCCGTCAGCTGGTCGGCGGTTCAGAAGTGTTACGGATGAAATATGCATGACCTCGCTCTGCAAAAAATAGCCATCCAAGATTCATGGATCAGCTGCAAAGGGGGGTATTTCAAGACTTTTACACCCACACTCACTGTAAAAAATGGGAAATGTAATAATTTCTTTCAAAGTATTTTTGTTTTCATACGCCTGGTTTGAATTTTGATTCAGTGAGTCTCTTGAGCTTTGACAGAATGAAATTTATAGAAATGAGAAGAGACTAAAAAGTACTTGAATTTACATAAAGCAATTCAATTTGAACAGAACATAGTAACTTACAGACTGTCTAGTGCCAAGGTGCCCAGTGTGCAGTTCAGTGCCGTATTAACAACATATGTGCACGGCACTACGTTAGAAGCATCCGTTTGGCTGTAGCTGAGCAGATGCCTTGTTGCTGTTCAGTAACAGCCATTAGACGCGTTAAAATAAACGTTGTCACTTTCATTTATAACTCTCTCTGCCCCCTCAACAAGTCCTGCTGTTCACTCTCAGGTTTGTTTATTTTTGTTGTCTACCCTTCTTTTTCTCATTTTCAGAGCTAACTAGTGCTGCAGAAATGCAAGTAGAAATGTCACCCTGACAAAAAAATTTTTAATGTTCAGCTGTCGTATGTGACATTATAGATTGTGTGCGTACCTTGACTGATGACAAGGTGCACCGCAAGCTAGTCTAAAAAAATGGCATGAATTTTGGGTGTAGGAATGGCTGAGTCATCAACTTTCCCAGTTCCCACAGGACCTGAAGGCAGCATGGTTGAGCAGTCCTTGTGTTTGCAGAATTGATAATTCTGTATACGTGAAATACCACAGCACTGAGATCTTTCTTTCTAGTCTGGGTTGTGTATATGTGTTCTGTTGGCTAAAATGATGCTTCGATGCCCTTAATGTCCCCCCTTCACCAAACATCACCTGCTCGTGAATCTGGCCTGTCGTGGGGGGGGAAATTCACTTGGCCCAACACTGGTGTCAATGTCAATGGACACAGATTGCGCCGGCACTTTATCAGGGTCTTAAAAACGGGTGTGGAGTGATGACAACATGATGGTCTTATTGGGTTTATGATGATGAAGAAGAACCACTGCAGGATCATACAGAGAAATCTCATCTGTTAGCCTCAAGGCTCACGAGTACCACCTGCCATGCACAGGGACACCAAAATGTGCTCAGTCATGGAGAAATCAATACATTCTGTCACAGTGAGATTCATACTGAGCAGGATTCATCATTCTACTCTGGTGCTTATTGCTGCAGCTTACTGCTGTATGAGGCAGCATGCGAGGCACTTGATTTCCCTCTGGCTTCAACTCACTCTGGAATCAATATGGTGTGCGGCTGAAAAACAACAGAATACGGGATCTAACCACTGATCCATAGAAGTTCACCAAGCACGGATTCATTGCTGAACAAATTGCGCCAAAAGCGTAAAGCGCAGAGAAACATGCTGGAGCGGCAGCTGTCCAGGGAAGTGTGGAAATCAACTTTGACCCATAAATGTCACATTTGTTTGCCATACAGTTGCATAGATTTAAGGGCCCCTGTCATAGCAATATGTTCTTACTGTACATGTTTGTGATGTTGTAGTAAATAACTTTATATCAAAGGATAAAGGAAGATGTCCAGGTCCGCTGATGCAGTTTCAACAATTTCTTTATTGAATCAATGCATCAGAAATCATCCTGCGCAGAATGGAGCCCTTACAGAGATTCAGCATGGACTGAGGCTCTCAGCTTTCAGGCTGGCCTTATATGTGTGTTGTGCATCACTTCAATGGGCACAAAGGCATAAAACATGCTGAGCAGTAAATACCTCATTCAGACACCTTGAAACTTACACTTTTTGAAATACGTTCCTGAGAGCCCAAAATCTTCCATCTGTGTAAACATCACCATAAACAAGGTTGTCATGTCCTATGCAGGTCATGAGGTCATTGTTCAGGCAGTTCCTGAGTACCCAGTCTCTTCTTCTGCGTAAACATCACCATAAACAAGGCTGTCATGCCATACATGGTCATGAGATCATTATCAGGGCAGCTCTTAAGAACCCTAACTGGTCAACATCACACAGCATGCAACAACTTCATGGCCTCATTACAACAAGGTACAACAGAATATGATAAAATACACTACAATGTGCACCTGCATCATTTGAATAACTTTTTCATTAACATGCATGTAAAATTTGCTATATTGCTGATCTGAGCACAGCAAAATATTCTAGAGCACATGAGGTGCACATTAAAGCACATACCATTGGGAAGTGCTCCTTGTTCCAACTGCCCACTATTCCCAAACCTCAACAGACCAAAAAAGGTCCCATTGGACCAAAAGCCTATTGCTCCGAAAACACAAACACTCCATGCAACAAACGGAAGCACATGGCTTATTATCATGCAGAATGACATCATCGGACCTTCCAATTTATTTTTACTACTGGTGAAGGCATGACCCACTACTCTGCCTCTTATTACTCCTTATTACTCCTTGCTTGGTTATTTTTAGGCATGAGGAGAGAGATTATTTAGGTTAGGGGTAAGAATATCGGGTAAAGCCAACCAGAGGCGGTGTGGGGCGGCTCAAGCCTTGGCTATGGTAGGAAAAGTAACATTGAGACTTGAAAGGTCTGATGACATCATTTTGCATAATAATTAGCCATGTGCTTCAGTTTTTTCAAGCGGAGTTTGTATTTTCGGAACAATGGGCCTTCGGAACAATAGGGGTTTGTTTTTGGTATAACGTGCTGTCGGATGAATTAGTAATTTACCACGTTTTTGGATGATGGCATGGCATTTTTTTCAACATTTCCAGTTTCAACTGTAGAAAAACGTATTTACCCTTTACTGGATAGTTTGAAACTCAATATTCCCTGTTTTTGATATTGAATAACTGAATTAAATATCCCTTAAACCAAGGATCCTGAAATTTTTTAATAATTTCTGAAACCTCAGTTCCCCAACCTGACCAGCTTCTCTTCTGAGAGAAACATATTTTACTTCAATAGCATTGTTTTTGAAACAATTTATACCACCACATTGAAGTTAGTTCAGCTGTAACCTGTACACAGTTTACTTGTATAGTAACATTAGAATTGTCTCACTTTTAGGTGAACTGATTTAAAGCACAAGCATTTGCAGACAGCTATAAGTCAGCAGCTTGGAGACCAGCGTACAGCTCATTACCTTCATGACCACAGTGGTCCACTGAAGAAAAATCCTCTGTGGATATTTGGCAGGAGTGTAGTTACTTTGGGCGGCTGAGGAGGTGTTTTATCAGGCTGACAGCAGGTTCAGGTGACAGGACTGAGAACTAATGTCTAGACCACAACTCTCCTCCCATCCCCACAGTCACCCTGTTCAACTCACCCTGACTCATACAACTATAGATATAGTTGTAATTTAAACTAGCTGCTTTAGTATCAAGGAAATGATAAAAACGGCTGCTGCATTATTAAAAAGGTTTGATTTATAAGTCAGTTGCATAATCTCATCCCAGATGGTTTAGCTTGGTTTAAGAAAATGTGATTGTAGCACTCAATAACAGTCAGTATTATGGGGAGATGTTTGTGTTGAGTCAAAGCAGCAGTGGGCGCAAAATTAGGAAAGTGAGTTTTGACTGGGAGACCCCTGGTTCAATGCCCAGACCCGTAGGTAGGGGGAAATTGACCAATCTCCGTTCCCAGTGGCAAATATAGGAGACTGAGGTACTAGCCAGCTTTAAGGTGTGGATGTGAGTAATGGTGAGGCTAAAAAACATACTTGTTCTAAGCGAAACCACCCTGGTAAAATTCAGATTAAAAACATATTAAAACAAACACTCACCAAGATGAAAGCTTGATCCAGTGTTGAGTTACATAACCTTTCTTATTGGCTGAAAGCTCATTGTTACATAATCCATTTGGCTAAAAAATCCCGTCACGTCATGTTTTATATGATGTGAAAGTCTTGTATCGTATTTTTTTTTTTAACTAGAGATTGCCAACTACACGCCGCCTCAACGCCCAAGCCAAGAAACAAACTGTCAATTTTTGTCCCACTTTCCACATTGCTATTTCTTGGGAACAGCAGTCACATTTTTGATAACCTCACCGCTTCTTGAATTGAGAGTTATAAATGGAGCAAGTGAGAGTGTGAGCCATGTAGCTGTTGGTCATTGGCCCAGCTCCCCTAATTACCACGGCCCCGGTACAATCATTTCAGGCAGAGCTGCTGAGTTATCGGTTGGTGCCAGAGGTTGATTGAACCTGAGAATGATTGCATAGAGAAAGCCTGGACTGCTGTGGTGTGAATGTGTGTCAGCTTGTTTTTTTATATATAATGTCCTCAAGTGTAACATGCTGTCATTTACTTGCACTCCCATCATTTTGTCTTTTAAGGGGGGTGTTATGCAGACAAACAATTGATAGTTTTGAGGTGGATTTTGCTGAAGCGTGAAGGTTTAAAAAATACACCAGAATGCAGTGCCTCATTTGAATCAGCACAAACAGTTTGAACAATAACCAAACCTTAAAACCGTTGTGAAGGTAGGATTTATTGCAGGGAAGTTTTTTGTTTACATCAGTTTTAGTTTTAGCTGCATATACCTTATAAACTAACAGGAGTTTGTCAACATCTGATGAGGATTACTGGTCTTATTTTCATATAGATAAAATGAAAGGGGTACTCCAGAAATGTAGTATTGCACTTGCAATGTCAGGGTAATCACAAGAGACGATTAAAAAAGGCATCTTTAATAGTGAATTTACATAGACGAATCTGATTGGTCAGGTCTTGCCTATAGTCGAATGATCACATTTTTTTTTTCTAGCTCATTAATACACCTCTGTTTAAGCTTTATGTACCTATAAAAGAATAGTATAAAAAACATTGTTGGCAGAGATACATGTGACTATAGCTTAGCTGCTTCAGAAATGTGTTTGTTTGTTGTGTGTGTGTGAGCTTTTAGTTGGTACTCTGTCCGTAGTACTGTCAGAGTACAGAGAGGAGATCGTTAGACAGAGAGACACAGTTTCTGATTATTCTTGCTTTTTGTGATTGTGAGTAGAGCTTTCGGTCATGATTCCATTTTCCACAATGTATCAATCAACAGACATAAGGGAAACGAAGGGAAAGCTAAGGGACAGTCGACTGAAGAGAGAGAGAGACACATGTCGCACACAGCTATTTAATTCGCCTCCCCCAGCTGAATTTAGGGAACCATTTATAAATTCAAAACGTATCTTGCGCTTTGATAGTGCTATGTTCTTGTGTGAGTGTACTGATTGTTAAATATATATAATATATGCTTTGATTTTAAAATAGCCCTCTCGTCTATATGAATTGTTTATCATTTCAGTACAACGGTTCGACCGTGTTGGCAGTCTTGTCGAGCTTCTTGTATCGAATAGTCCAATAGTCGACTATTCAGGGTCACCCCTAGTCCCTTAAATGGGTCAAGCTCCAAATGTGCTAAATCCTACATTTCCCATAATTAAACTTGAGGTTCATCATTAGATCTTACCTGCCTCCTGTTATCCTGATATTGAATTTATGAGTTGTCATCCATATTGACCAGACAATTGTTTTTTTTCCTGCTGAACGTATTCCATCTGATGCAAGTTCACAAACTGCACAGGAATGCACTACTGTCTTTGTTTTGTTGGTTTTCTTGTGTAGGCTACAACTGCATTATATTGTGAAACCCTCAGTTGCATAATAACAGTAAACTCTCCTTGAATACTTAAATGCCTTTTTTCCAGTTTGTAATGCAGGCTTTCTGTTAAGGTTTTTGAGTCTTAACTCTGAGCAGAGATGACATCAGAAATATTTTTTTCAGATTTTGAAAGCCCCCACTAATGATGCAGGAGACATTATACAACTGTTTCCACAGGCTGAGCAGGACTGGATTTCCTGTCCATTTTAATGTGTTATTTATTTCATAGTTTAAACGTCCCCATCCTGCATTAATCTGTAAGTCTTCCAGACTAGCCTGGGCTTTTGCTGTTAAATTCAGTCTGGCCCTATGAACTGTGACGCTCACCTCAGTGTCCCTCTCCACTGATCACTTCCCAGTTACCCGCTGCTTAGTCAGATGGTGTCCAGAACAGAGCTGTTATTTCTGCCCGGCAACACTTGTGTGAGATCACAACTCAACTTAATTTCCTTTGGCCACAGTGGAAAATTTCTACCGTGCCGTATATATTTATGGTGCACAGCTCAATTAGAAAGTAACCTGAGCGCATGAATAACATGTTTGCTGTGCAAAGGTCTTGTCAGTTTAGGAGATTTGGGCAGAGATGGAGTGGAATTAAATCATATCTTATTCAAGCCCCTCTAACTTTTTCATGGATGAATTATGCTTTCTCTGCCATTAATACATCTTAAGACTTTAAGAAGGAATAAATTAAAACGAGCTTCAGAACACACCTATAGGTGTGTCCAAACACGAGATGTCTTCATTCATCTTCTAATAACAAAGACTCTTTTGAAGTAATTTTCTTGCACTTAAATGAGATTGCTGGATATTTTGAGATATCTTGACATAGGATCGAGGCTTGCATTTAAGGCATCTTAGTGAAGTTATTAAAGTTTGAATAGCATTATTTTCCACAGTAAATGTACTCGGTGTACCGCCTTCACTTTGTCTCCTCCTCGTTTTTCTTTCAGTTCACCCTTCAAAGAAGAACCGCCAGACGTGCGTGAGGAAAAGCCTCATCTGCGCCTTCGCCATGGCGTTCATCATCAGCGTCATGCTCATCGCGGCCAATCAGATGCTGAGGAACGGCATGGAGTAGCTGCGCCCACTGTGAGACGGGGGAAGGGGTAACGAGCCAGCCTGCATGTGCATGTCAGCGGGTGAGGTCGTAACCCTGTAGATAGGAAAACTACAAGGAATTACACTAAAATAACCCAAGACAAAATCCATTTTTAAGACTATTCTCAGTTTTGTTTTTTTGAGCGAGTGGCACCTCGCTCGACGTCCAGCTAAACCGTGAAGCCAGCACGAGGAGTCACGCAGGACTCCTCCCCCTTTACCCTTACAGGGACACTCAAGGGCTGACATTACACATAGTAACTTTGTCGTGTCTGTTTCCCTGATGCAATAAAAAAATAGAAATTACAAAAATAAAATAAAAAATCCTATTGAGTGCAGGAGTTCAGAGCTGCTCGCTTTTCCAGCAGGTGAGATGTGACTGCGGATCTGTCAGCCACCAGGAGTCTGATAAGCCACCAGGGCTGCAGGGGCTCTGAGAGGGAATGAGAGAAAGGGAACAATTGCCCTCTTATTATAGTTCCTGAAAGCGTGATGACAGACCTCGCCGCCACTCAAGCGGAAAGATCCGTATACGCCGTCAGGCCACAGCTCCTGCAGCTTCTGTGGTGCAACGATGCTTCAGCCCTCCGACTTTCTATTTTCAACCCGTGTCTGATGGCTGGTATGAGGTGCTGGCATCGGTTCATCAGCTCTACACACCAAGCAGTCGAGCGAAAACAAAATGTTAAATGTTAACTCCGGGCTTGTGTTTTGGCCTTTGGAATATTCATGAAAGAACAAACAGAAGCTCTGGAAGATTGAACGCTGTTAAGGTGAAAATAAAAAATGTTGTGTGTCATATTAAAGGACAAAAAAAATAAAAATCCACCCCCCATTGTTCACACTGTTATACTGTAGCTTCATTTATCTGTGGTGTTTGGAGCACTCCTGAGTTTTATTGCAAGGTGATTGAATGCAACTTCCTCTGTCCGCCTTGTCTGCTTCTGCCTGGTTGGTGAGTTCCTGCTTTTCCCCAAATTACTTTTGACAATCCTCAGAGAACGAGTGGGAAACAATCGCAGTGGATGACAACGGTAAGAGCAAAATAGCAAGAAGTTCTCCAGTTCACTAAACCTGAATTGAGCCTCTTACTCTCAGTGCAGTATGTCTCGCTTCTTCTTCGTCTGTTGGTGCCGTTGCTAAATTATGCTTTTTACACTTTAATCCTGTGGGACAGTTCATTGATACTGATCTGAGAAAACAACACAGCATTTATTAAGTGTTTCAAGTGTTTTAGGCTGGATTTTTTAAAATGTCTTTAAATCATAACTAAACTCGTGGAGGAATTGTAAGTCAGTGCTGTGAAAAGTTGAATCCCCTTAAGATTCCTGCACTTCATTGTTGTGTTGTCTTTTTTTTTTATGTCAGCAAAAGTTTTTTTAAGCAAAAATGACCCAAAACATTTCCAGTGTGGAAGGGTTAGCGGTCACCACATTAACTTTGTTTTATTTTTTTAAACTGCTCTTGTTGTGTGATAGTAGACTACAGATAATAAACCATGAGAAATTCGGGGAAAACTTCGGGGAATTTGCAAACTTTCACCACACTGAAGGATTTGAAGACACACCTCAACATCATGATTTCCGCTGAAGTCGGCTCCGAACTCCTGCACTGACTCTCATCTCAACATGTGAACCCAGCCAGGGGGGGTCCAGAAACACCCATGTTGTCAAGTGCATGCGATCAAGTCTGTCTTTTGTAAATACCGTAATCCCCTCGTCTGAAGTGTCTCCAATGTCCGCTGAAGGTGTACAGCATCTCTGTGTGTGCATGACCGCGGTGTTCTCCGCTCACTGGGGTTCAGATGTGCAGGGAGGGAGATGAGCAGATAGAGGAGCGGCTGATTTATTACAAACATGTCAGAGCTCTTCTGCTCCCTCTCAGCACTCTTGCCAAAGCCATAGAACCACCGCAGAGGTGAACCAGACAACACAATGTGGACTCCCTGTCCCTGTTCGTCCCTATTACATGGAAACACAAGAACAATTTGGATTTTTTTTGGGCAGAAATTTATCACGTAGGATTTGATTCTCTTCCTGTTTTTTTTTTGTAGATATTTTTTTGCACTGTATCTGTCATCCATTCCAGTGAAATGAAAAGGAGGGCTGTAGGTTTGTGCGAGAGTGCCATCTAGAGGTGAAGTGAGATCACGTTGTCCATGCTGTTGTCCCACTGTCAATGTTTATCTCTAAGCACTATGGGAATACAAGACTTTAAAAGTGTTACATTTATAAGGTTTGGCAATTGTTGATCTTCAATTTTAAAATATGAGGATTTCTATGTACGTCCGTTGACTTTGATCTACCAACACCGCAGGTAGAGCAGCACTTGTGTTTGAACAGTGTATTTCTTGCCTATGGCAGTAAAAAATCCTTTTGAATCCATAAAAGGTTTGATTCATGGATGAATTCTTACATTACGGAGACTAAAGAAAAAGCTTTTGTGCAAAAACAGTCTACAAAACCTTGTAGATCACACTGGTTCTGTTTTCTTTCTTTGTTTTTAATCTGAAAACGTTACACTGATTTATTTTTTATTTTGTCAATCTTACATTAGTGGTGGAAATGTCACGCAAAGGTCACTGCTGGATTGTAGTGGTTGACTGTCAAAGTCTTATTGTCTATTTGTTCTTTGTCTTTTACATTTCATTTTCACTTGTGTATTTTTTTTGGGGGGGGTTGAAGGTTTGAGTAGCAGTTACTGTGGTTACAGTTTTGCTGATATCAAACAGTCCCTGTCCCTGCAGCAAGGTTGCATGTTTAAAGAGTTTTATTTCGGATGTAAAACCCACAGTGTCTCTTCAGTAGCATAGTGATTGGATCCCACCTGTTTCTGTTTTTCAACCATGTACATAGCTAATAACATAGCAAATGTATTCGACAAGCACACACTATACATACTTTGCATGTTCAATATTTAAACATGTAGACTAGAGAAGGACTTTTAGTTGTACTATTTATTAGAGGCATTATAATTATGACATTGTAAATATTGAAATATGTACAAAAGTCATCTGATTAAGCATTGATGCAATAAAACAGTGTTTTTTAAATGGTGCTTTATGTTTTATTTTACACTGGACTTACGTTTATCATTAAGGCAGTTCATTATCAGGATGCTTAGTCACAGAGGTTCAACCTTCAAACAGTTTGGTTGCAGGACATTCTAACTTTAAAGCCATCCAATGCATAAAGTTAATATAAAGTAAAGGACCCTTAAATTGCTCAACTTTACTGTTCTGTCCTAAGACAACACATGACTAACTCCTTAAATTACCTCCTCTGTCATGTAAAAGACTTGGACACACAAAGTTACTTATTCCATGTACATGTCAGCTTTTATGTTAACAATAAGAGGGCCTGTGTTATTTAAAATGATTTGTTCCTTGGTGTTTTCCTGTTTTCATTTTTATACCCCAGTGCAGTGAAAACAGAGCAATTAAAAACATGGACGTGCTCTTCTTTCATTGGATCAAGGACTGAGGATGTCAGTAATATACACACTCACCGTATGTTGATTATTAAGTTCATAGTTAAAGGTGGAGTTGGACTGGTCTGCATTTTAGTTCTATTTTTTATCCTTAACATTTATATACACAAGGGGGCCTGATATAACTATGAGCTTCGTAGAGATGAATGTCAGGGCTATATATATATATATATGTTATCCATTATGACCACACTGAAACCACAAGATGGTAGCATTAAGCACTGAGATGGTGAAGCTGAGGTCTGTACTGTCACATAATACACCAATACAGTAACATACATGTAAATGAATCAATGCCTCCACAAACAGATGGCCCAGTAGATAAAAATATTACCGTTTTGAAACTTATTGCAATCATTTTTATTTACTAGATTTTAATGTAGTCTACATTTATTTTTCATAATAAAAATGACAAAGTTCTCAAAAAATCCACCTTGAACTGGAGTATTATTTAAAAAAAAGAATCTGTTAAGTTAATTTGATCAGACTGTCCTCAACGTTATTTACAGTAGCTGTTGTAGACTGACAGTTTGCATGATTTTAGCTTACACATAGTATTCCTATTTGATGCCAGGAGGAGATGAGCAGGCCTGTTGTTAAAGAGTCTGGTAAGCTTTCAGTGTTGTGTTAGAATGCAGGCTCTGTCCTCAGGAGCCACACCACCCTCACCAGCTCTCTGCTAGAAACTGGCCCTTGTGCTCCCAGCAGGCCCCTCCTGTTTCATTTACATTTTAAGCTTTTGGCTAATGCTTCATCCAAAGCAGCTAAGTGAGATTAAACAGTCAGAGTTCGGAGTTTGGTTCAAGGACACTTTGCACAGGACACACACAAGCTACAGAGGTGAAACCATTACTTGCGATTCGTAGGACAGTCTCTTTATCTCGGTCCACCTGGCTACCTTAGATGTTGTTATGTAAGGTTTTGGTGTACTACTTTTATAAAGGATATGGGATTAAACTATTTATAAGCCAAGTCCCTGTTTACAGTTGCAACAGATGCCATGCAGCTGGGAGCTGAGGGTGAAATCCCCTTTGGAAGTATTTTGGGAGAAGACTTTAAGGGCAAATCTCACAGGATGACCAAAAACCATGCAAATGGATGGAGCAGTTAAAAAGAAAGTGGCGCAGCATGGTAGCTGCGATATACTAAAACTGTTCTTACTACATTCTTTGACATACTAAAATATTCGATTTTTATGAATTATTTTGACATACTTTAATGTCTTTTATATGACTTTTTACAATGGACTAAATTATTAAATTTTTGACTTTTGTGAAAAACAATGAAACAGCTTTTAATGGCTTTTTGGACATACTATGCTGAGACTTTTTTCATACTGAACTATGACTTTCTTTGACATACTATACTGTAACTTTAAAAAACTTTTTTTCGAAATATTCTAACACTTTTTTCGACAAACTATAGTGTGACTTCATAAAAGAAATTGACATGCTACACTATGACTTTTTTTCATACTATACTTACTATATATTTTTTGACTTTCAACATGGTATACTGTGACTTTTTGATGATTTTTTAAGACATGCTATACTATGACTTATTAAAATCTTTTTTTGACATGCTATACTATGACTTCATTCGACATATTATACTACGACTTTTAATGATATTATTCAATACACTATACTATGACTTTTTTAATGACTTTTTCCGACATGCTAAACTATGAATTTTTTGACATGCATAATACATTTTTTCGAACCTTACTATACTATTACTTTTTTTTTTACTTTTTTTGAAATGCGATAGTATGACTTTTATTTTCACTTTTTAGGACATACTATATTATAACTTTTTATTTAAATGTTTCTGAATACTATACTATAACCTTTTCAGAACTTTTTTTGACAAACTATTACTTTTTTTGGACATGCTATACCACAACTTTTCCTTACTTTTGTTGGACATACTGTGCCATAACTTTTTTATGACTTTTTTTGTCATAGCATAATGTGACTTCTTTCTACACATTCTACTGTGACGTTTTTTCGACATACTATACAATTACTTTTTTTGACATACTATACTAAGACTTATTTTTTTACTTTTTACGACATATTATACTATGAGTTTATTTGACTAAGTATAGTATGTCTTTTTATGATATTTTTCTACATATTTTCATTACTTTTTGGACATACTATTGTATGACTTTATTTACTTCTTTTGGACATGCTATACTACGAATTTTCTTTTTATCACTATTCAATACTCTCATCTCATCTCATTTTCGTCCGCTTATCCGGGGTCGGGTCGCGGGGGAGCAGCTCAAGCAGGGGCCCCAGACTTCCCTTTCCCGGGCCACATTGACCAACTCTGACGGGGGATCCCGAGGCGTTCCCAGGCCAGTGTTGAGATATAATCTCTCCACCTAGTCCTGGGTCTTCCCCGAGGTCTCCTCCCCACTGGACGTGCCTGAAACACCTCCCAAGGAAGGCGCCCAGTGGGCATCCTTGCCAGATGCCCGAACCACCTCAGCTGACTCCTTTCTAAGTAAAGGAGCAGCGGCTCTAATCCGAGTTCCTCACGGATGGCTGAGCTTCTCACCCTATCCCTAAGGGAGACGCCAGCCACCCTTCTGAGAAAACTCATCTCGGCCGCTTGTACCCGCGATCTCGTCCTTTCGGTCATCACCCAGCCCTCATGACCATAGGTGAGGATAGGAACGAAGATCGACCGGTAGATCGAGAGCTTTGCCTTGCGGCTCAGCTCTCTTTTCGTTATAACGGTGCGGTAAAGCGAACGCAATACCGCCCCCGCTGCTCCGATTCTCCGGCCAATCTCACGCTCCATAGTACCCTCACTCGCGAACAAGACCCCGAGGTACTTGAACTCCTTCACTTGGGCTAAGGACTCATTTCCTACCCGGAGTAAGCAATCCATCGGTTTCCTGCTAAGAGTCATGGCCTCAGATTTAGCGGTGCTGATCCTCATCCCAGCCGCTTCACACTCGGCCGCCAGCCGATCCAGTGAGTGCTGAAGGTCACAGGCCGATGATCCAATGAGGACCACATCATCTGCAAAAAGCAGTGACGAGATCCTCAGACCACCGAACTGCAACCCCTCCCCACCACGACTACGCCTCGATATCCTGTCCATGTATATCACAAACAGGATTGGTGACAAGGCGCAGCCCTGGCGGAGACCAGCACCCACTGAGAACGAAACTGACTGGCTGCCGAGGACGCGAACACAGCTCTCGCTTTGGGAGTACAGGGATTGGATGGCCCTGAGGATAGACCCCCTTACCCCATACTCCCGCAGCACCTCCCACAGTTTCTCCCGGGGACCCGGTCATACGCCTTCTCCAGATCCACAAAACACATGTAGACCGGATGGGCATACTCCCAGGCCCCCTCCAGGATCCTTGCGAGAGTGAAGAGCTGGTCCGTAGTTCCACGTCCGGGGCGAAAACCGCATTGTTCCTCTTCAATCTGAGGTTCGACGATCGGCCGAACCCTCCTTTCCAGCACCTTGGAGTAGACTTTACCAGGGAGGCTGAGAAGTGTGATACCCCGGTAATTGGCACACACTCTCTGGTCCCCCTTTTTGAACAGGGGAACCACCACCCCGGTTTGCCACTCCTTTGGCACTGTACCCGAGTCCCACGCGATGTTGAATAGGCGTGTCAACCATGACAGCCCCTCAACACCCAGAGCCTTTAGCATTTCTGGCTGGATCTCATCAATCCCTGGGGCTTTGCCACTGCGGAGATGTTTGACTACCTCAGTGACCTCCACCAGGGAAATTGACGACGAAACACCATCAACCTCGAGCTCTGCCTCCAACATAGAGGGCGTGTTATTCGGATTCAGGAGTTCCTCAAAGTGTTCCTTCCAACGTCCGACCTCCTCAGTTGAGGTCAACAGAGTCCCATCCTTACTGTACACAGCTTGGATGGTTCCCCGTTTCCCCTCCTGAGGTGCCGGATAGTCTTCCAGAAACACTTTGGTGCCGACCGAAAGTCCTTCTCCATGGCCTCTCCGAACTTCTCCCACACCCGCTGCTTCGCCTCCGACACGGCAGCAGCTGCAGCCCTTCGGGCCTGTCGGTACCCTGCAACCGAGTCAGGAGTCCTCCAGGATATCATATCCCGGAAGGCCTCCTTCTTCAATCTATTCAATACTATGACTTTTATATGACTTTTTTACTGACCATACTATATTTTTTTATATTTGTCTTCATGCTATACTATGACTTTAGTTGATGATTGTACTATGACTTTTTATGATATTTTTCTACTTACTATACTGTAACATTTTCATTACTTTTTTCAACTTTCTATACTATGACTTTTTTTTGATTTTTTTCAACATACCATATGACACTATTTGACATACTATACTATAATAATTTCACAACTTTTAATGACATTCTTTACTATGACTTTTTAAATATATTTTCTCATGCCTTATTTTTACTTTTTCCGACACACCATATTATTACTTTTTATTATAATTTTCTGCATACAATACTATGACATTTTCACAACTTTTTACAACATACTATACTAAGAATTTTTTTTCGACATACTATACAATTACTTTTTTTCACTTTTTTCGACATGCTATACTATGACTTTTTTTTCAACAAGCTATAATATGACTTTTTTTCAACATGCTATGGTATGACTTTTTTCAACATACTATATTATTACTTTTTTCGACATGCTATACTGACGTTTTTATAATTTTTTTCAACATACTGCACTATGACTATTTTTCATTTTTTTTCAACATACTATACTATGACTTTTTTTCACTTTTTTCGACATACTATACTATGACTTTTTTTTTTTTTTTTTCGACATGCTATGGTATGACTTTTTTTCACTTTTTTCGACATACTATACTATGACTTTTTTTCACTTTTTTCGACATACTATACTATGACTTTTTTTTCTTTTTCTTTCAACAAGCTATACAATGCCCTTTTTTCAACATGCCATACTATGAATGTTTTTCTTTTTTTGACAAGCTATAATATGACTTTTTTTCAACATGCTATGGTATGACTTTTTTCAACATACTATATTATTACTTTTTCGACATGCTATACTGACGTTTTTATAATTTTTTTCGACATGCTATACTATGACTTTTATATGTCGAAAAGGTTATGTGCTATACTATTCCTTTTTTTCGACGTGATATACTATGACTTCTTTTTCACTTTTTCGATATGCTATACTATGACTTTTTTTTTTTTTTTTTTTTCGACGTGATATACTATGACTTTTTTTCGACATGCTATTCTATTACTTTTTTTTCCGACATGCTATACTATGACTTTTTTTCTTTTTTTCGACATGCTATTCTATTACTTTTTTTTCCGACATGCTATACTATGACTTTTATATGTCGAAAAGGTTATATGCTATACTATTCCTTTTTTCGACATGATATACTATGACTTCTTTTTCACTTTTTCGAGATGCTATACTATGACTTTTTGACTTTTTTTTAGACATTCTATACTATGACTTTTTAAACTTTTCTTTCAACATGCTACTGTGACTTTTTCCGACATATCATACAAATACTTCTTTCAGCATACTGTTCTATGACTTTTTTCGACATACTATACCATGACATTTTTTAAACACACTACACTATGACTTATTTCTACAACTATACCCGGCTTTATTGAGCTGACTGTATCCCCCTATACTTTCTAGCTAACTGTCCCCAGTGATCTCCCGGTTCCACGGATAAATTACTGTTGTGTTACAATCTATTAAAAGTCTAAACATTGCCACACATTGAGACAAAGATAGCCCAAACAGGACTGAAAACAAACCACTTATTATTTTCATATATTAAGATAAATGACCACCTATCTTTCTCTGTGAACAAGACTCGATCACATGGGTCCAGGCTTTTGGCACTGGTCCGACTTATGCAGCATGAGCCCGTGAAGGAATCAAGGGTCCAGTGCTGAAACAGAGCGCCTGACAGCGTGTCAGACAGCGTGTCAGACAGTGTCAGACAGATTACCCCTTACTCGAATGAAGCTCCGCTCCGCAGACACACACTGCCACTCGCACGGACCTGATATATCAATTCACCGTCTCAGCAATCGAGTCCAGCTGACAATGATCAGCTCAACGATTCTCTAGCAACATTTCGGATCAGGTGGAACCCATTAGTCAGCCTTCAAAGACTACTACTACCCAAGTTCACTACAATACTATAGGGTTTGTATGATTTTTTTGACATATTATGCTTTGACTCATATGCATTTTCATGACATACTGAATGGCTTTTTTATTGACATATTACTTTGTGTTTTTGGTTTCTTCTTTTTTACATACTAGAGGTTACTATGGCTTTCTCTGTTTTATGACTTACTATACTTTAACATTTTAATATTTTTTATATAATATACTAGGGATTTTAAATTACTTTTTTTGACATACTTTAGTATGGATTTTTGTGACTCTTTTTATTTACAATACTGACTTTTTTGACCTACCATACTATAGTTTTTTTTATGTATTTGGACATATTTGACTATGGCTTTTTATGTTTTGACATACTCTACTATGACTTTTGAATATTTTTTGATATATTATACTATGGCTTTAAATTACTTTTTATAACAAAATATGGTATGGAGTTTAAAAGGCCTTTTTACATCATGCAGGGGTTTATATGACTTTAAAAAAAGAATACTATACTATGACCTTTGATGTAGTACTATACTATTGAGTACTATTGATGAAGTTTTTGACGTAATATTCTATTACTTTTACAGCATACTATTCTATGGCTTTTTTATGACTCCTTTTTTGACATACTACACTATGGCTTTTTATTACATACTATACTGTGAATTTTGATGTTATGGCTTTTTTTTTATGTATATACTATATCATTTAAAAAAAGTTTTTTCACACTATTCCCTTTTTGATAAACTATACCTTAGCTTTTAAGTGACTTTTTTACACTCTATACTCTGGCTTTTTATGACATTTGGCATATAATTCCATTTTTATGACTTTTATGACAAACTATACATTTTAAATTCTGTGTTGTTTTTACTATACTATGATATTTCTGACATACAGCACTATGGCTGTCAAACTAAATCAATACCATATTTAATTCATCAAAAATTCAAAAACAACAAGTCTATCCTCAGAAATGGTAACCATGCAAAAACCAGGAAACCAGTTGTTTATTGGAAGACAATCTTGAGAGCAAAAATCCAACTGATAACATGGAATAAATTGAATTCATGACATCATATACATCTCAATACAATAATAATACGGGCCTTAAAGGCCTCCAGCATTTCAACAACCGATATTATTTTCCATTACATCTTCCGCCCATATTCTGCTGTTCTATCTGTGTCCAAAAGTGCTTCAGGCTGCAGCCTATTCGTTTTGGCCATCTCCAGTATTTATGGCACTCTGCAGTTAACAGGATTAAAAGGCCCAGCTCAACTAAACCTTGTCCCCATGTGCATACAGTACTTACAATCATGCTACAAGATGTACTGTATTTGGTGCTATCGAATGCTTGAAGTAAAAATGACAATTAAAAAAAAAAGACAAATGCATCCACGACATATAAAACCATGATTTTAGCCCAGTAACCCTCGACAATGTCATTTTTGAGATGATTTACAACAACCGCAAAACAAATACGCTGTAATACACCGAGTAATATTTATTGTTTGTCTTTATCTTCAAATAATAGATATTTACAGGGTCTAGGCTTCTGTGAGAAGAAAATTTAAAATCCCTTTGGGGCATTAATGTTTAACTCGTATGTATGCCTGTCATAAGTAGAAACTCTTTCATTTTCAGAAAACTTAGGCTAAAAAACAGAGAACCACTAATGAAGCTTATAACAAACTACCAATGGATTATTTTCAGTGCATATGACTGAAAATGTAATTCCAGGTATTCTTCTACACATCTTCACAGACAAAACATGATACAGAATGAAATAATGCAGTATTTGAGGATGAAATTAGAAACCCCCACATAAGACAGAACACAGTTTTGGCTGATCAAATCTCCATCCTTAAACCTAAAAACATCGTAGAGAAATGGCAACGTCACATCGAAAGTCTGTCAAATTCAGATAGAGAAACAGTCCTCGTGCTAAATTTGCATCATTTGAATGTCCACTTTGTAAAAATCAAACACTTTTCACAAACCTCGTATCACTGAAATGTTGACCACTTGTATTTATTTCAAGCCATCTCTGTCTTTTCTTGAGAAGATGAGGAGCCTGTTCCCCAATCAGTTGTCCCTCGGCCGAGCCCGGGTCAGGTGACAGCTCTTGAAAACGGCCTCTGGTGTCATTGGTCCCAGTGTTATTGGAGTCGACTACTGCTTCATGGCGTTCTTGATGGTCCACCTCTGCCCGGAGCAGGGGTGCAGGACAAGCAGGTGGCCGAAGTAAACGTTAGCCGGTACCACCTCCAGACAGCGCCCCGTGGCTCGGTTTATGAGCGATTCATTCTGCAGGGCGGGGAGGAGAGAGAGTTATGGTTTTATCAGTATTCACAGATGGCCCGTGTACCACATGTGACTGTGATGGGATGAGTAAAGACCCATGTCAGATGTGCACAGATGTTTTCATTTAATCTTCTCAGGTTATGTAATAATAATAATAATTTTTGAATGTGAAAAATGAAAGGTACTTTGTTAATGACATTGTTGTTGCATACTGTACATTATGACCCCTTTGATGAATTTTTATGGCATAATATACAAGACCTTTTTACATTTTTGGAATGCTCTGACTATTTTATGACACACTACACTATGAGTTTTCTGATGACATTTTCTATAATATTTTTATGGTGTACTATACTATGGCTTTTTTGTTAATTTTAGTGAAAGACTGTGGTATGGCTTTTTATGCCTTTTCTTGACATACAATACAATTATGTTTTCTTGACATTTTTTATGACATACTATACTCTGACGTTTTATGATTAATTTTTATGATACATTTTTTTACATACTATACTTTTACTTTTTTTACATTGATTACATTTTCATGGCATATTTTTGAATGACTTTTTACTTAAAACAATTATGACAATATATAGAATTATGGCCTTTTTAAAAAGAAAATAATGGCATACTCTATTATGATATTTTCTAATGACATATTAGACCATGACTTCTTTATGGCATACTAAATTATGACCTTTTCTATGACTTTTCTTCAATACCTATGAGCAACAGTTCAATAAGAAACTGGAAGCCGAGCTTTAAAATATGTGCACATTTAAATAGGATCGGGTTCCTGTTTGAGAGTTAAGTGCACAATAATGCAGCCTAAAACCAATGGGAATAAATGGGCATCACATTGCTTGCGCAATGCCATTCTTCAAACTTCAAAATAGAAATAGAAGCTTAGTCTAGGGTAAGCACTATTGGAACTGGATCAGGGAATATCAGCTGAACATACTTTGGACTGAAAAATCTAAGTTTAAACCTGTTCAATCTAAGCACCGAGTAGACCGCAGAGGCCCCCCCCAAAAAACAGACTTACTCAATATTTAGACCTCAATTGCACTGTGAATAATCAAGGGGAATCTTGCGCTGTTCTGGACTTGAAAACAAATACAAAATTGAGGTTCCAACAGTATTCTCCCATCATGCAACACTGTTGGGACATTGACTAAATGTTTGAATCACTTTGAATCACTTTATTCTCATTCTTTTGGGGTCAAAACTATTTTAAGTGTAAATATTACATTTGGGCTCTGTACCACAAAGCAGGATTTGGGATTAGCAAGGTATCTTCAGTTTGAACCCTGGGCCCTTCAGTCCTACGACAGTGCTGCACTTCTTACCGGGTAGATCGCTATGGTAACTGATGCTGCACACTTACCTGCTCTGGAGCAGGTTTTGTTTGAGATGAGAGATTGCCTTATAAAAGCACCTGACCAATCAAAACTCAATGCGTGAATTGTTAGTTAATATTAGACAACCATTGAGAAAATTAAGTCATAATAATGACTAAAAGCAACGTTTGAATTTAATAAAGATCAAACTACACTAATAGTATTAGTGTTTTTCTTCAATCCATATTTATTGGTGTTTAGCCTTTAAAAAAAAAACCTGTTTGCTTAAAAGGTTGGTCTCCTGCATGCCACACACACCTGTATAAAGGGTGTGGTCTAGCAGCAATCTAACATCACCAAGGTAAAGGTTTAAACTAATTTCATCCCATGAATTACAACTCTACACTTTTTTCTAAGGTTAACATCAGATTGTTCTTATTAAGCACTCACAAATTAATGAAGTTCTGCTTTTTTGGTTTCAAACAAATCATTTCACTTTGGAAAACAGTTTTCTTTCTACTTCTCACCTGAGAGAAATGCCATTTCTTCTGCTTCACGTTGGTCACCTTGTCACAGTTGAGGAGCTGAGGAAAACTGCTGATCTGATCGTCCACCACACAGCGAGTGTCGTCCCCGGTGCTGCCCAGCGGGCCCAGGAACAGCTGACCCTCTTTGGTGTAACGCCCTAACTGAGGCAAAAAACACAGAGGCAGAATTCATACAAACAGTCTGCGGGGGGGATCACAAACATGAAACAAATTATTCTACTGTCAAAACTTTCCCACCACCTACCCATTATTTGTAAGAAATCCTACTCTGGGGACCACTTGTGGTTAAGTTGGATGGATAGCTTGGAAATACAAAGGTTGATATTGTGCTGCACTCACTACCAGAACTGAAGTCTAGCTCTTTTAGCTTCTAGCGTTTTACTACTGGAGCCAGGACCTATGCTCTCTTAAGCCCATGTTTACCACTGTGAGCTAAAAAAGAGATGCCCCGTGGGCCGAAGGCGGAGGAACTGACACTGGCTGACTCAGTGCTTTAGTGCAAAAAGCAACACATAAACATTTTTATCCTGACAGCAGAACTCTCTCCCACAAGGCTGTAAATCACGTCACTGGTGAAAGACACTAATGAGTGGCTGGGTTTTCAAGAGAGAAGCAAAGGAAGTGTCACTTTGTGGCCATTTGGCTGAGCGCCTGGTGTCCGTGTTGTACCTGAGGACCCCATCCGTGGCAAGGGTGCAGGGTGGCCGTGTGGTTCTCCTTCATGCCCTGATCCATACACAGGTGGCTCGCTTTAGAGTTACGAATCTGAAATCAAAAAGCGTCTTTTAAAATCACACTCAATTTTACTCGGCACAATTCTTTGTACAAAGTCCTAATATTCCCCAACAGCATTTAGGTAATCTTTTCAAAATTATTGTGCATATAAAAGGATTTGGATCTAAATGCAGATTAAATAATTATATACATTTTATAATATTTTACGATAACATGGGACAGTGTGTAGTGAAATTTTGTGGATATATTTCCACAAACCCCTCAGGAACAATTTCTCTCACTCATCTGTTTTTTTCAGGGGTTTCCACTGGTGCAAATGCACCAAACATTAGATGTACAAGCTTTTCTTCACAGTCTCGCTCTCCTCCGTGTCTGTTGGACTGCTGACTCACCTCGCCGTAGAACAGCGTGTTGTTGTACCTCCTCATCTCTGGGTAAACATTGTCGAGGTACCACTCAAAGCTCTTACACTGCAGACTCTTCCTTAGCGCAGCCCTCTGAGAGATGTCTCCGTAATCAATACCGTGGTTCTGCAAAAGTGCAAGATTCATTACTAGGAGTCTTTGCTATATATTTTCATATGAATAGTTAAATAATAAAGTTATAGAATAATAGTTTTAATATTTTAGGGTTTCGTATTGATGACTTGCACAATAATGATTCAACTAATTTCAAGTTTTCACAATTCTTATTGAAAAGAGCTGATGTAAAAAATGATCTGCAGCACAGGGAGGGTTGCAGGGTAGTTTATGTGCGATAAAAAAAGAAGAGCAAGACCAGCCACCGAGGTCAAGTTTACTTTGGTAACTAGGACTAGCAACATCTTCTCTGCAGGAGTTAGGGTTAGGAACGGCCCTCCCTCACCTCCATGGGGATGTTCCAGGCCAGGTAGACGTTGGACTTGTATTCATCCATCCAGACTTCGGCCACGCGTAGAGCGTTACGCCGCGTGTGGAAAGCTATGTTGCTGTGGTAGGGTTTCTTCATCCGTGCGATGTGAGCCACCCTGGAACAGGGCAGCACCTCCATGCTGCCTCCACACAGCCACACCTGCAGGTAGGTGGTGTTCGAGAACAGAGAATTAACTTAAAGCCAACAATGATATTTGTTTAGCCACATCAAAACAAGCCAACTTGTACAACCACCACAATATCCCCCACCTTAAATTGATAACTACTAACAGTATACATGCCACATCAGCATTTGGAATAATTTTTCTGACCATTGGATTAATTTAACTCTTTTTGATGGAAACACAGGCCTTTGTTAGTTGATGAATGGTGAGACTGAACCACATGTGCCATAAAACTAAGACAAAGCGCTATGTGCTGTTGAGGTGCAAAGCTAGGTATTAATTTAATAAAATTGAATTGAATTTAAAGTTAATTAATTTAATGTCATTATGACGAAATCAGTTTTAAAGTCTTACAATTATCCAAAAGTAGAAAATGTTAAAACACTACTCGTCATATATAGACAACAAGGGAGAGTTGGGAAATGTTTGATATTCTTTCCTTTGTCTTTTAGACAAACAAAATAGCAACAAAATACCATTGCAGAACAACAACAAACCCTCCAATCTCTCAAAAATGTGCAGCAAAAACTCCCAACCTTCCCGCTCCATGTGACCCATTTATCACCATTGCCCTGCTGTGAGCTGCACACAGAGGGCTGGTCCTCCAGGACTCTTAATGGGGCCTCATTTATCAGCGGTGCCAAGCTACGGTGGCCACTGCTCCACTTAAACCTACAGGGGTACAACAAGAGGAAACTGGGTGACACACAAACCCTGATGCCCAGTTCGATGTTCTCCCCTCCATAGACGTCCATGCCCGAGTCGAGCAGGCCGAGCTCGCCGAAGTAGTCGCGGTTGGCCACGAAGGAGCAGCCGATCATGGCGGGAGTCCTGCGATGAGGAAATCACAACAATTTTAAAACTGACATTTACACCTGCAGGCTGCACTGATGTGTGTGGCATTGTAAATGTAAAGTAATACCTGTGTGTGAATGCATTTGTCTGTATAAATGTGGTTTTATTTGATTTAATACACAGTATGCATGCAGTCGTTCAGTATGTGAAGCTGAACGTTATTGTTCATGTTTAAATGTGATGGAGGTATTTTCATTTTCTATTTATACTGTTTTTTGATCTATTTTCTGTGTTTATTTTGAAATTAAAATAATTATGAAACTCAAATATCCGGGTGATCAAATAATAAAAATAGCTTTTAGAAAAAAATTACTTTGTGGGTTTTCCTCTCATTTTCTTCCTCACTATTCCCAACAGGATAAAACGTTTGATAATATGAGGACACACAAACTGCGTGAAACAATCTTATTCTTCTTCAGAAAAAAGACTCTCTTCCTTGGAATTGTGACATCTTCATCTGTCCTCATAGAGAACAAATATATAGGCAATGTCACCATTGTTGCCTTCATATTCATCCAAGTGTGCGTTTATATAAATGAAGCTGGCTTGCCTGATGGGAGCAGATATGTCCCCTTCATCCCACCACTGTTTGGGCGGGTTGATGTACATGCACCACAGCTCCCAGTTGTAGCCGTGGCCCGAGTTCTCGTAGCGCTCCACCTCGAAGGTGTCATGCTTGATGTTGTCGATTGAAGGCAGAATAATCCTCTTGTGGTCCTCTTTTATTCGGTCCAGAACCGGCTCGGCCCTGACAAGAGTGTAAACACAGAGACATGTACACACAAACTCAAAGGGACACCCGGCACAGAGCTCCTCTTTAGATCTCAACTCTCTCACCCACTTCAGTCGGTTATAAGGTCCCTCCAGCTCTAGCAACTTTATTACTAATTCTATTTGATTCCACTCAGTGCAGCTCCGGAGGGCATGTGTCTATTTATGCTGAGTAAAATGGGTTGTGTACAAACTCTAAAGCACGCAAGGAGCTGGGAGGCCTACCAAAATGTGTCAGCGGGACGTGGCGAAAAATGTTGGGAACAGTCAAGTGTTTACGTCGGGTCTGAATCAGTTTTATCTTTTAAATGATTCCTTGAAATGTACTTCTATGAACAGGCTTCTGAGAAATGTCCCATGTCTACTTTATCGCTCGCTTTATGTTTTGCTTGTTATTTGACGAGCTATATGTCCCAGGGTATCCTTTAAATCCCATTCTACAGGCTAAACTCTTCCCCTTCTCTCCTTATCTTAAAACTCCTCGGCTGTGAAATTACTTTCTGTGCGTTGGTTTTATGCTGCTTCCGCTATCCTTTGTCCTCTGCTTTGGTGATTCTGTAAAGCACTTTGTAACGTTCTTTCAAAAGTGATACACTAAGTATATCATTGTTGCTGTTTTCTTATCATGATTTTAAATTCAAAGGGTCGTTCTCATTCAACAGAGAAGGAGATCCTCAAAGTGTCGAGCTTACTCACCAGGACGGGGTGAACTCCACATGGGCGTCAAAAAATCCCGTCACCTCGGCGGTGGCCACCTTCCAGCCCTCGATCCTGGCCCGGATCAGTCCCTCTCTCTTCTGGTTCCTGACAATCTTCACCAGGCCGGGATAGCGCTTGTTCACGTACTCCTCCAGCGGTCCTTTCAGCTGCTCTGCAGTCCGTCAAACAAACGCACAGAACAACAATAACAGGTGATGGTTAGAGAGACTGTCCTCACAGCTGAGATCACAGCATCATCATTTCTTCTCGATGTGTCTTCAAACAACATACTGAAGCCTGGTCATTTCAGTTCGGCAGCACAGTACAGAAGCTCACCCTGACCTTTGACATTTTAAAGAAAGGGGTAAAATAGTAGATGAATATAACACAACCTATTCACTTCAAAATATTGATAATAATTACTCCTCACTTTATGTTATACTTGATCTTCATCCCTTTTCCAGTAACGTCATCCTTAATCTCTGTCATTAACCTAAATCTTCCCTAATCATCCTACTATGTACAGTGGATATAAAAAGTCTACACACCCCTGTTAAAATGCCAGGTTTTTTGTGATGTAAAAAAACGAGACAAAGATATCATGTCCGAACTTTTTCCACCTTTAATGTGACCTATAACGTGAACAATTCAATTGAAAAACAAACTGAAATCTTTTAGGGGAAAAATAAAAAATAAAAAACTTACAATAACCTGGTTGCATAAATATGCACACCCTTCAACTAATACTTTGTTGAAGCACCTTTTGATTTTATTACAGCACTCAGTTTTTTTGGGTAGGAGTCTATTAGCATGGCACATCTTGATATATTTGCCCACTCTTCTTTGCAAAAGAAAAAAGAAAGGAAAAGAATGATTTTTATTTATTTTACCATACCACTCTACTGTGATTGAACCCCCTTTGACCAGCCCCACCTCTGTTTCTTTTAATCCTGTTTTCTGTGGCCTAGGCCAGGACTTCAAGTTGGAGAGGCCTTTCATGCGGGGCAATTCGATGGTTCAATTTTAACATATTTATTATAATTAGTTGTGGTAAAAAATAAATCTGATGATGCTGAAGACCTTCAAGACACTTGAGGATGTCTTGCTGTCTTGTGCGCGGCTGCGAGGGCCAGGCTGGCCCACACCTCGGTCAAGGACCATAAAGTAACATTTGACTTCAGAATTTGCAGAATATAAACTCCTGCCAATTTGTACCATATTTAATTAAGTACTTTCATAGTTTAAAAAACTATAACCCTTCATTTATAAGGAAGGTGTTACATTTATATTTAAATAATGGACGTCGTAAATGTTAAATAGCTTTACATGAATTATTTCCCCGGTTTATTAGGATGATTATCGTATCATCTCTTGTCTAGGTCTCACAGATCACCACTGTGATGTATGCAGATTATTGTACCTGTTGGATCTCACTCCAGGCCTGATGCAGAAACAAACAACCAAAAGCTGCACCGCAAGAAAGACACACAAATGACACACACACAGAAACAGAGAGATGACATATAATCTGCTCTCTCTGTTCCCCCGCTGGGCTGTTTTTGGGCTCCAGCCGACTCCCAAACAACACCAAACCGAGTCTGCTGCTTCCTGAGCGTGAAGGACTGCTCCACCTTTGATCTCTCAATCAACTCATCAGCCTCTGAGCCCCCCCCGGACTCAAACAGTAGCAGCCCTTCTTCCTCTGCATAACAAACACACACACTTCAAAATTCCCTCCAACAAAAAAACACATTTCTCATGCTCTCTGTGTTTTCCGTCTCTTTCTCTCTGCCTCTTTTGATTTCTTTCCCACTCGCACTCTGGATCACAAACTCATTTCCCATGCTGTGTCTTCTCTTTCTCCCTCAAACACACACACACACACACACACACCAACACACACCGCATCGTTCATGTACACACTCGGGCCACGGAGCCAGGTGAGTCGCGGTACAGGCGGTGAGAGTGGTGAGTGTTATTTGTTTGCATGCCTCGCCCTCTGTGATGGATGGCTGGCTCTCAGCCAACCAGCCATTTCAAGTGAGAGAAGAGTGGAGCGCTGGGAAAACCTTTATTTAAGGAATAATGTTCTATATTTTTCTTATTGTAAAGACCTAAAGCCATACACCTCCATTGTTGACCAAATCAATGAGCATTGACTGACGTGTCACTGAATTACAATGAACGGTGGCACTGCATCACCCAGTCACACCAAAAAATAGTCCAGAGAGCAACATGCACTGTGTGCGTTACTGCTTTTATTATCATTATTATTCTATTATATCCACTGCTGCTGTTATTGGTAGTAGTCATCATTTTAGTATTATTATTCTGCTATTATTAGTGCTACTGTTGCTGTTACTTCTGTCATTACAAGCATCATTTCTATCATATGGATTGACAATGTTGTAATATTATTATGTTGTTCACTCTGCACACATGTCATCTATTGCACTTATTTTCATCCTGGGAGAAAGATCCCTCCTCAGTTGATCTATCTGATTTGTCTTCCTTCTATTTTATTGTTATATGCTGTACGGATTGTAAAGCATATCATTTTAATTTTGATTTTAGGCTATACAAATAAATAGAATTGAACTGAAATGAATATTAAAGAGAAATATTGTTTTTTATAACAACTAGGGTTTTCATAGTTGTTGCACAAGGTAACACCAGTACGACAAAGTGAGAGAAACACGAGCTGTCGAGACGAGCAGACGTCTTACATGATGAATTACTTTATTTAAAAAAGGTCAAAACTGATAGTGAGTGCACCCGTAATGTTGTTAGTAACCCCCCTGTTGCACAGGAAAAGTGTGCGTGCACAATTACAGCGAGAAGGGAAAGGTCAATGTTGAACCAGAAAGTAGGTGTCTAAACTGTGATGGATGGTTATAGCGGACAGTTACTAACAGTTTTATGGTAAATTACCAAAAACTACAAAACTAAGACCCTAGATGTAATAGATAAACCTGAATCGTAGTCCCCAATAAATGCACTATTTGCTATTTACCATTTCCTGCTTGAGAAATATTTGCTAAAAACTACAGAGCCCAGCTCTTCTGTGAAATAATTTAGGCCTATTAAGAAACGAATGGAACCATGTATTTGTGAATCTTTAAAAAAAAAAAGGTTTATGTCTTCAGTAGCAAAACCTGGGAGTGAAACAGGAGGGTAGGGAAGTGTTGAATGACAGACTACGGTGTTGTTGCGTTTGATCTTCTCACGACATCAGACGACAATAAGAGCGACAGAATAACGGCAGCCTTATCCTTTAAGGCCTCGAACGCCTCATCTCTCTTCCCGTTTCCTCCTTATTTGTCTTTGCTTTCCATTCTGTCAGATTGCTTCCTCTCTCTCTCTCTCTCTCTTCCGGATATCCATCGCCTTGCACTCTCTCCTCCTCTTTGTCCGACCTCATTTATCTTAGAGCCTCTCTGTCTCTCAACCATCCCCCCCTCTCTCTCTTTCTTCCACTCTCTCTAATAGCCTGGTTTGCCCCTTCAGCATCTTCTTTCATTCTTTGATGCCTCTTCATCTCCGTTTCTCTCTTCTTCTTTCTCCCTCCTTTTCACTTCGCCTATTTTCAATCCCTTCAGCTGTCTTTCATTCTCTTTAGTTTCATCCCTCCTTCCACCAGTTTATCTCTGAACACCAACACCCTTTGCTCTTTATTGTTCCTGTACACCTTTTTCGCTCCGCCTTCATCTGCTTCCCCTCCCATCCTCTCTCTCTCTCTCTCTCTCTCTGTCCCCTCATCTCACAATGCCAGGCTTGGCAGCCCTGCCCAATAAATAAGACAGGGACATCTCTCCCGTGACATCCAATTGCGGTGCTCCGCCAAAAAAATTCGACACCATCAGTCACCTATAAACAAAGTTTATAGTTTTTATGTGATTGTAGCAGTACTCAAATTATTCTGAGAGCAAAAGTTCAGGGTTTTGAAGGCACATACTGATATTTGTTATTTAAGCCGACAGTAGCCGGCTGATTTGTGCATTATAAAAGAAATAGAAACTTGAGCTTTCATTTTCTAATAAAAACAATTAAAAAAGCCAGACATATTCACAAATAGCCCTCTTGAGACTTAAGGGCTGTTGGCTGAATCCTTTGTGAAAGATGTGATTAAACCAATTGTGAAAGCTAAATGTAATGACATTTCAGTGCAATGGGGGGGAAACAGAATACCTCTGATTTGTCTGGTCTGGCGTTGGCCATGTAAAACAAATCTTTGTCTGAAGTGCTGCCACATCATTCAATATACTTGTTGTAACTTCAATCTTCTTGTCTCCTTTACAAAATCTCGAAAATGGAATAATAAGTCATAGTGACATGTGGTAAAAAAACAAAAACAAACAGGATATAAAACATAACTGCAGATGTAATGAGAATCTTTGCACGTTTTGAGAACTGTCAAGCCGACTGAGTAAAATCATTTCCATCATTTGCCGGTTGCTAATGTAACACTGATGGAACAAAATTTTCACTCAAACGTTACTACCTGCATATGAACAAATCAGTATACTCCATTTCTTTACCTTCATTTTTTTGACTATTTGATGATACAAAATTAAAAACACGCCTCTCCAAAAATGTCTCAACATTTGAACGTTCCTTCACCTTTTTAATGGCAAACTTTCACAGGACGGAGCAATAAATACGCAACATTTGACAGCGATTGTCGCCAGCCAAAAATATCTGCCATTTTGCTTGCTCACTTAACAATTTGATTAAAAAATGAGTAAAAATAAACATACTTTTGCTTGCTTGTATGCAAACCCTGTTTGGTGGTCCCTCCCCTTCCGCTATGTAGCCATGATGGCGAGCATTGAGGGTGAGAAGTGGGGAGCGTTCAACACTTAACTTTTTCACAGATATGAGTACACCATCCGAGTACTCATAGCGCACTTTATTTTGCCATACTGGTCAGTTTGAGCGCACTTATGCACTCAAAATTGCAAGTGGAAGTATGCGAAGAACGCAATTGTGACACAGCATTGGTTTGTTGTGTCCCCCATTTTTGTCAGGAGAGTACTGGTCATACTGTGTACTGGTCATACTGGTCAAACATTGCCACTTCCCTCATTTGGGATTTGGTAAAGGAAACCTTCCATTTCTACTGACCGTCATCGCTGTTGTCGTCCACCAGGATGATTTCTTTGAGCAAGTGAGCCGGCGTGTGATTGACAGCCGAGTGGACTGAGCGCAGGATCACCGACAGAGCCTCGTTGACGAAGATGAAGATGAGGGAGATCTGGGGGAGATCTCTCGGGTAGCTGACCTTTCTGCATCTGCACAGAGACACGCAAACAGAGCACACCATCTGTTAAATAAAACCTCTCTCTGTGCATGCTGGGCTTTGCACTCCACTCATCCTCCATCACTGCTGTTAAAGACGGAACTGCCTACATGGAGCTGCTGACGTCTGTACTGCTAAGGCTTCCTGTGCAACCAATCAAGTTGATCTGTTCAGTAGGCGTCTGTTGCAGATGGGAGGCCTATTTTTAATTTTTTACTTCTGTTTTGTTTAAACAGCTCTAATGAGGAGGAAACAGGCGAGGCGAGGCTTTGGCTCTGAGAGCTGAAGAGGAAATGCTTTCCTGTACTTTTATGTCTTTATTCCTTTAATCAAATAATCCTATTTCCCATGTAAAATTAAATGTTAATTTGAGCACATCTATAATAAAGATTCCAGCATTTTCATGAAAATTCATGAGCTCAGATAACTCTTTATTTAGGCTTTTTTTTTTATTCCCCTTTTAAGATATCTAAGGAAACCCTGATGTTTTAGATATCTCACTTTTCACAAGAACAAAACGCCTAAATGATAAATGTTACAAACATGATGGTGGAATATATGTGTGCTCAAAATATAGTTAATTCAGAGACAATTCATGCAAATAAATTAAGACTATTATTTGGAATAGAAGGAAGCTCCCAAAGTAAAACTGTGAGGGGAACATATTATTTAGAAAAATAAACAAGGGTTCAGCAGAGAAAAAACACAGCATTTACATATCACGCTGATATGAGAACTATGTGTAGCCCACATAATGTACAAGGCAAGAGATGCCAAGGCAATTATGGTAATAACAGGACGAACAGGAGGGGGCAGGGAAGGTGCAAATCAGTGTAACCAGTTACAGCAGCGTGTGGCAGCATGAGCGATTACAAGTGTGAGAGTGGGAACTTGTCACATTACAAGTAAAGCTTCACAGACTCATCTGAACACGACGGTAGGATTCAGCTCATCAGTTGATGGCACTTCTTTCTGGCATTCATGTACCACAGTTTCTTGTTACTGATCAGTCGATGATATACATCAATACCGACCATACGCTATGTATCAATTAACTCTTATTTCTACTAGTCCTGTTGGGAAAGGCAGGCTTGGACACAAAACATAATCAGTATATCCCCAGAACTACCGTGTTTCTTCTTCTTTGTTTCTTTCTATTTGCCTCTCCCTCTTCCCCTCTCTCCCTCTCTCTATCTCGTTTCACCACCACCTCCGGCTCTGCAGTGTGAAGGGACCTTCAGTCAAACATAGCAGGCTCCTCAGACTCCAGCTTACACATGCTGTTGCTAAGCCCGGAGATATCACACCCCAACACGCCTCACACGCTACTTTGATCCCGGGAAACATGAAAGACCCCCCCGAGAGACAAATGAGAGCGCAGGATTCAGATCCCTCCAGTCCACCACCACACCCCGAAAAACACGCACACGCAGCTGGTGGCGGCGATTGGCCGAGGGCGTTCTCATCATCGCTGACTTTCAAATAGAAGGGGTGTTAGTCGCTTAACCAGCAATGTGGGCCAGCGACAAGACTCCTTAAAGGAGAATTTATGGGGAAGAAACCCTGCACCATGCATGCAGATGCAATACTCTGCAAAAAGCACGGATCAATGATATGCAAGCACAAATGGATATGCACCTTTTCCAGCTGCTAATTCAAGGACTGCCTCTGTGTGTGTGTGGGTGTGTATACAACACAGATTGGGCCGGGAGACGAATCCCCCATAACGGTAATATATTTGAGATTAGGAGCGTTTTCAATTGCCTCCTGAAGGCTCTTAATATGACTGCTCGCAGCTAACAGTGCTACCAGTGCTTACAGTGTGCAAACTACTCAAAAAGAGCTTACAAAGCAGATGGTGTTTACCTGATGGGGAACTGGAGGCAGGGTGCTAATGCTTCCGTAAGTAGAGACGCCGTTATCAGCAGTCACCGCCATTTGAGAGTAGTGCGTGAACTAAAACTACTAGGCCTGCCCCCTCTTAGTCAATTAGACAGCCCAAATGTCCTTTTGGTCCCAGTCGACTAAGACTTTTTTAGCCGACTAGTCATTTTTACATGCTTTTTCATGCTGAATGACTTATTTCTTATGAGCACGTATACGGTAAACACAAGATTGAAAGCAGTGCCTTTGTGTGACTCTTGTGGAGAAACTCAGTTTTACAGATCTGTCAATTATTAAACTAATCGATCAGTTGACAAAATTGTAACGCCGTTAGTCGACTAAGAATCTTTGGGGTCATTGACAGCCCTAAAAAGCTTGTGCTGCTGGCTGGCTATGCCAACAAAGCAAGGAGAAGCTCAGATTCCAACACACACAGAGGGAGAGACGCTTTATTATATGCTCAGGTAGACATTACTCCACCATACCGTTACAAAGTAAGTTATTTGCAGCTATATTAATGCTCCTAATCCTGTATATCGCACCTTTAATAAGCACATGCATGAATAATACATCTTAGTTATGCAATACTTGAAATATAGCACATTGGGAGGAAGTGGGGGTGTGCTGGAGGGAGCTGCTGGCATGAGCATGAGCAGTGAGAAATGTCAGGTTATACTGGTGCGTAATAAACCTGTGTGAATATGATTGGATGAGACTCGTCCTCTGATTACCACACGGCTGCGAATGATCCAGTTATTGTGACGCATGAAGGAAACAGCTGACGCCAATCAACTAATGCAAGAGGGGACCTCACTGCTGCTACGCCTAAACCATCGCTACGCTGCATCTAAATAGTTCATCAGCAACATGTCTTTAAATAAAAGGTGTCTCGGTTTCGTCTGGTTAATGCACAGAACGCACAGTGGACAGTTACCATAGGAACTACTTTATACCAATAAAAGTAGATCCAATGGAAACATGTTGCTGATGACATTTAAATCCAATTTTCACAACACTGCCGTGAGCCAACGTTGGAAGTGAATCTAAAAGTGAATCCACTTGACGTGCACTCACTTGCCGGGCCGGTTGTCCGGTATGGTCCGATCCAACGAGATCCTGTCACTGAGGTAGGAGTTGTAGCCGTACTTCTCCCTCAGGTATTTAGCGTCGCTCTCCTCGGCCGGCGACAGCGTGGCGGGGAGGCCGCCTTTACCCCGACCCCCGAAGCCCTCGATCAGACCCAGAGATTTGGACAGACCTGGGGCGAGGCAAACGGGAAAAGATTGCATGTCAGGATGCTTTAGTCCGAGCTGAGTCACTCTCTCCTCTCAGTAACACACTCTCTGTGGCTCACGGCTGATAGCCTGCCTCGTCACCACAGCTCCAACCTCACATGGACATACAGCATGTAGTCAGTGGCTGTCAAAACAGGCCAACATCTGAGCTGAATGCACATTATGATAAGTGGGGGCAAAGATTCTCGTAGAAAACCTTCACTACACAGGTAGGGACACATTGTAACACAACATGGATGTCGGAAATAGGCCTAATTCAGAGCTTCCTATACTCTTTCTGAGGTCAGTATACTCACGTGATGAAACTCTTTGTTTAACAATCAAAGCCATAAAACATTTCCAATGTCTTGGCTGCAAGCTGCTAATGAAGCTTCAATGCTTTCACCGTCTGAAATTAGTGATCTTGCACGATTCTTCCTCTATTATGACTGGGCGTATTTGTGGGTGGCAGAGTGATTAAAGTGACTATTGTTCAACGTGATAAGCCGTGTTTTTGAGCCTCTGTGTGGTAAACATCCTGTTAAAGGCACTGAATTCCAGGGGCATGAATAAGACTTCGTGACAAGAAGAAATATTTTGAAGACAGTCATCTGGAAATTCAAGCTAGACAATTGAAAATGTTAAGAAGAATATTTTCTTCTGTTGTTTTTGTTTCTTTGGGAAAATATAACAAAATGGCAAAATATTGTTATTTCTTTTATAAATGTAGGATAACCTTATATTTTTGCACCATGAACATAGCATTATCAATTCACTTCATGTTATTAAAACCAAATTTGATATTTACAATAAGATACTTTTGAGCAAGCCAATGTATATCTCAATGTTTTATCTATGCTACCTATTACTGCAGAGTGTTAAACATATGTAAGAGTTGGTGTCATTTTCCTCACAGGTCAGTTAAGTGGATTTACATATATCTCATTAAACATGACTGAAATAATGTAATAATGTTATTAAGAGGCCCACAGGTATTGGCTAAAATATTTATACTGTAAAACCTTCCTCAGATCACATTTTCATATCAGGGCCCCCGTGAGAAAGTCAAGGGAAAGCATTGATTTATTTTTTTTTTTTCCTTTCTTTAGAAGATCGTGGTGGAAGTTTCTCCATATACAATTTACTATACTAATACCCAATTTGTACTAGTACTATCTATGTCCCGAGATGAGTCCCAATGAGCGTTGAAATAATGATCAAATGACAAATGAAATGTCCTTGCGGTATTTTATTTCTTTGCATGAAAGAGCCAGAAGTTTACAGAGTCACCGGGAGCCTGCAAAGTACTGAACCCCCGAGTCAGGCCGCTCACACCTGTATATATGGGAGCCGGGTGGCCAGGCTCAGTTCTGAGTTAGCATCTCCTGACAATGAATGGGTGAAGGAGGGGGGGTATGAAGAACAAAAGGGGTGCATGGATGTCTAGGAGAAGGAAGAATGACAAAGGAAAGAAAGAAGACCAAAAGGTGGGTATGAGTCTCAGGTAGGGAGGAAGGACCAAGGTGTGAGATGGCCAAAAGGTGGGGGCATGAATGACAAAGGTGAAGGGACATAAGGAGCATCTCCACACAGTGTAACTTAGCATACAGAGAGACGAGGTTCTCTACATTACATTACATTACAGTCATTTAGCAGACGCTTTTCTCCAAAGCGACTTACAGTCAGTAGTATATTACATATCATTCACCCATTCACACACTGATGACAGGCTACCATGCAAGGTGCCACCATCAGACTCTAACTAACATTCATCATCAGTCCACACCGATGGCCTTCAGGAGCAACTGGGGTTAAGTGTCTTGCCCAAGGACACATCGACTGCCGAAACATGGGTATCGAACCACCGACCCTCTGAACTACCTTGCTCTCCACTACGCCACAGCCGCCCTCTACCTTTAGAATACACATCATAGTACATTTCATTCAAAAACCTTTACACTATATACTTCCAACATACACTAATACAAGATTCCCTGAGAAACATGCAGGATACCCAAAAGGTGGGTATGAGTCTCAGGTAGGGAGGAAGGACCGAGGTATGAGAGGGCCAAAAGGTGAAGGGACATAAGGCGGCTGTGGCGTAGTGGAGAGCAAGGTAGTTCTCCAATCAGAGGGTCGGTGGTTCGATACCCGGCTTCGGCAGTCGATGTGTCCTTGGGCAAGACACTTAACCCCAAGTTGCTCCTGAAGGCTTGCCATCGGTGTGGACTGGATGATGAATGTTAGTTAGAGTCTGATGGTGGCACCTTGATGGTAGCCTGTCATCAGTGTGTGAATGGGTGAATGATATGTAACATACTACTGACTGTAAGTCGCTTTGGAGAAAAGCGTCTGCTAAATGACTGTAATGTAATGTAATGTAAATAAGGAGCGTCTCCACACAGTGTAACTTAACATACACATCATAGTACATTTCATTCAAAACCTTTACACTATATACTTCCAACATACACATGCAGGATACCCAAAAGGTGGGTATGAGTCTCAGGTAGGGAGGAAGGACCAAGGTGTGAGAGGGCCAAAAGGTGAAGGGACATAAGGAGCGTCTCCACACAGTGTAACTTAACATACAGAGACACGAGGTTCTCGACCTTTAGAATACACATTCAAAACCTTTACACTATATACTTCCAACATACACTAATGCAAGATTCCCTGAGAAACATACAGGTGGGTATGAGTCTCAGGTAGGGAGGGCCAAAAGGTGAAGGGACATAAGGAGCGTCTCCACACAGTGTAACTTAACATACACATCATAGTACATTTCATTCAAAACCTTTACACTATATACTTCCAACATGTCTCTTTATGTTATGTCACTCTTTATGTCATGTCAGGTGTCTCTTTATGATGTCAGGTGTCTCTTTATGTCATGTCAGGTGTCTCTTTATCAGGTGTCTCTTTATGTCATGTCAGGTGTCTCTTTATGTCATGTCAGGTGTCTCTTTATGTCATGTCAGGTGTCTCTTTATGTCATGTCAGGTGTCTCTTTATGTCATGTCAGGTGTCTCTTTACCGTTTAGCTGCCTGTACACCACATCCTCCAGCGAGCTGAGTCTCTTCAGCAGCACCTCCTGGCTGACTCCGGGCCCCTGCACCGTCAGGTTGGTCCGGAGCCTCTTCAGCACCACCGGAGCCTCCGGACCGACGGCTTGTATGCTGCGTGTGTTGTTGCATTTGGCCCAGAAAGTCATGAACCCGGCGACGGCGAGCACGTTGAGCACCAGTAAGACCCTCCATCGTCTGAAGACAAAAGCCATTAAAAGGGAGGTGGTGGAGGAGGTGGTGGAGGTCCAGTTCTCCCTGGAGACACCGTGTCACAGATTCAGGGCTCCCTCGGTTTGCGATGCGAGGAGGAGGAGGAGGAGGTGGAGGAGGGATGGAGGAGGTGGAGGAGGAGGAGAGTCATTCAGCATGCGGGTTAAACAGGCACTGGTTCCTCTCTTACCATTTATCTTCTGCTCCATCCTCCCCCCATCTGAGGACATTTTGAGGTGCTTGACCATCAAGCATAGGAACAGATACTCCTAAATAATAATGCAATAATATCTCTCCTCCTCCTCCTCCTCCTCCTCCTCCTCTCCTCTGCTGCGTAGAGAGTCGGCAGTGATGAAAAAAAAAAAAAAAGAAATCCTTGCAGATGCTGCAGGGTAAAAACCAACAACCCTTCTGTAACCTCCCAGAGATTCAAAGTGAGGTGAGATTGAGGGGAGACTGGATCAGTCGCAGCATCAGCATCATCCTCATCATCCTCATCCTCAGCATCCTCCGGAAACACGTCCAGCTTCCTCGTCCTCCTTCATAATTCCACTCCTAATTCATTCAGCACCATAATGTGCCACTAGGTTTTAGTTTGCACTCCCTTCTTGTTTGATGTGCTTTGTTATTTCCCTTTAATTCTTAATAATAAGGGTGGAGTAGATCCGGTGACGTTTTACTTTCACAGCAGGTCACATGGTGGGTGTGTGTTTCCCCTGCTAGCCAATTAACTACAATTAAGGACCATTTCAATATTTCACACCGGTTCCCTGCACTAATTGTCCATTGGGTTGGATTTTTTTTGGTCTCTTATAGACAAAAAATATGTTTTATCATTAATTTCACTGCTATTTCCATTACATTACATTACATTACATTACAGTCATTTAGCAGACGCTTTTATCCAAAGCGACTTACAGGAAGTGTATTCAACATAGGTATTCAAGAGAACTACTAGTCACCAGAAGTCATAAGTGCATCTCCTTTCTTAAACAAGCATCTTAAAGCATAAACCAGAGCAAAAGTATAGTGCAGAGGCAAATTACTACGAAAACAATAATTGCAACAGACTAATACGAATATAATAAAGTATATGAAGTATTAATCCCAATGGATGTATCTAAGAGTTCTGCTTTAGGTTGTGCATGTTCTGCTCCATCAGTAACATCCTTTGCACTGGAAACTGGAAAAGGTCCTACAATTACAGTACATTACAGTCATTTAGCAGACGCTTTTATCCAAAGCGACTTACAGTCAGTAGTATGTTACATATCATTCACCCATTCACACACTGATGACAGGCTACCATCAAGGTGCCACCATCAGACTCTAACTAACATTCATCATCCAGTCCACACCGATGGCCTTCAGGAGCAACTTGGGGTTAAGTGTCTTGCCCAAGGACACATCGACTGCCGAAGCCGGGTATCGAACCACCGATCCTCTGATTGGAGATTGGAGAACTACCTTGCTCTCCACTACGCCACAGCCGCCCCCATTTCCCTCTCCAGAGTTGAACACAGTAAGGTGATTGCACTACGCCACAGCCGCCCCCATTTCCCTCTCCAGAGTTGAACACAGTAAGGTGATGTTTAATATGGTAGATTACTCTCTTCAGAAATGTAATCAACCTTACAAAGCCTGCATAGACATTGACCAAATTCTGCAGGACATAGAATGATCTCAGAGTGTGCTCCTCTGGGGGAATCTTATCCTGTAAACTGAAGAAAGAGGTATATTCTTACTTTTGTAAAAGTGACACACTGCAATATAGAAATAATCTATCACAAGTAAAGGCACCCTATTCTTAATTTTATTTAAACATAACATGCAGGTATTAACAGCAACATGTATTGAAAAGAAGTGAAGTGTCAAACCATGATGCAGCATTTTAGTGTTGACTTGTATATACGATATTAGAAATGTATAGTATTTTATGAGCTCAAGTGTTCATATGTATACTATGTTAATTTGCAACGATGTCAAATATAGAATCAAAAGTTTATAAATTTCCTCTGTAAAATTAATAACTTTTTATAAATAATAAATAAATAAGTTTTATCATTAAAGCCCCTGTATATATAATGATGTGAGGGCGAGTTAACAGACTCGGTTTCACTTTAACAGCCAGTTAAATATCCCTAGGGCAACACATATTAACAATACATTATTTGTGATTGCAGGTTTGCTGCCCCTATATTTTATGTATTTTATTATTTTTTTCAAAGGGTCAAGAATTGGTTGAGAATTTCTCAAAATGGTCGGCTTAACACACCAAAAAAAACATGGCGCTCCTTATTGACTTCCGTTGCATGTGTTACCCCAACCAGCAACTATCAATCATTAGCATTAACCTGAGGTGGAAAACTAACACTGAACACATCAATGCAAAAGCTCAACAATTAGTGTTTTTTTCTTAGAGAGTTAAATAATACCGCATCAAGCAAATGCTTCTCGTTCTGTTCTACCCAGCCATTGTTGAGTCCATCATCACGTCATCTCTTACAGCATGGTACGGCAGCACAGTCAACCATGCAAAATAACTACTGCTGATTGTTAAAAAGGAATTAAATATCATAGGCAAAATCTCTCCCCAGAGTTGTCTCTCTACATTCTCACAGAATGGTAAAGCAGGTGAAGAAGATCATCATCTTACCCCTCACATCCTGTTCATCAACTCCTCCATGCTCCTTGCCTCAGGGAGGCGCTACAGGTGTATGTCCACTCAGACTACACACTTTGCAGGCACGTTTTTGACTCTGAACTCCTCTCTCCTTCTCATACCACTGACATGCATTACCTCGATTGGTTGATGTTGTCCATTTATGTATTGGTGCTGCAGAGAACAACATACTCTAGCAAAAACAAATTCCACCCGGCCTTGGTTGTGTGGCTAGTAAACAATGTAATCTAATCTAACTTGGCTTAGTTTCATCAAAACATCATGTCCTGGTAAACATAGGATCCATAGCAGAGAAAGGACCACGTTAGCGGTGTAGGTGTATTGTTGGACTGATGTGGTAAAACACTTAACAGTATTTCATTCCAGTGCATTGAAATGTGCGAGTTGGTGCAGAAATGGGTCACCCAGATAGCTGGGATGAATCAAGGAGCTCGGTAACTCTGTAGCTTACTGACAGACATGCTATCTCTGATCTACAGGCAACCCAGGAGGAAAGAGACTTAGACTGAGAGTGTGTGTGAGAGAGAGAGAGAAAGAGAGAGGGAAAAAGTATGAGAGAAAGAGAGGTATAGCAAGATCAAAACCAGTGCTAGATGTGTGAGACGAATCGAGAAACATCAAGGAAGGAGGAGAGAGTGAGAGAGAGATGCACACAAGGAGGCAGAGATGCAAAGAGAAAAGGGGGAAAAAAGAGAGTTTTAGAAGAGGCAGGAGGAGAGAGCACACGCTGGGGAGGAATCAAAATTCAAAAGGGAGAAAAATTCCTAAAGCAGAGAGAGACGCGCTGAGATGCAGGAGAGAACAAAAGAGAGAAATGTATGAGAGTAAGACTGTGTGACAGTAGCACAGAAAACAACAAGGTAAAAAAAAGAGTAGATTTGACCCGTGGAAAAATGTAAAACCTCTGAGGCTGGTTGTGGTGGGGATGCAATCAATTGGTATTTTATGTGTGTTTCAGTTTGCTTGATTAACTATCTAACTAAGGCAGGCAGTGTAATTGGAGGTTTTTAGCACAAAGACACACGTTTATAAAGAGAAATAAAAATGGACTGGTGGTAGTTCAACTTTAAATGAACTCTGCAAAGTTCAATATATAGAAAAGTTCCAAAAGCTCTTTTCCATATAAATAGATACATCACAATGTGCATTCATTAGTGCTAAAACAATTAATCGATTGGGTGGATATTTCTGCTGATATTACGCTTTCGCAGATTCTATTATATCTGTATTGGGGGTGGTACGGTGCATGTTTGTACCGAACCGTTCCATACAGGTAGTTTGGTTCGGTCTGCGACTCCTGTTCGGTACCCCCTTTGACCCAAGCTGGGATGATAGTTTATAATAATAATTCTACCCTCACATTCGGAAAAGAAATTCCAGAGCGTGAGTTTTACACAGAAAGTTTTGGCAAACACAAGCTGCTGTCTATCAGCTGTAGCGTCCTAGTCATCTTAGCTGAGATCAAATTTTTTGGGGTATGTCTATTGATACACATCAAACATTAAATTTACGACGGCAACGAGCAAATTTGTCGATTAGCAGAACGAAACAAAGCCGACTGGACGGCAAAAGCTATAACTACTGCTATAACAGCGTATATCTCTGCAGATATGTTTATGCTATGGGCTTGTGTTTTTAGAAATGACTTTTACAACAGCTATAACGTTATCAGATTTATTTTTTAGAGTCTTAAATAATTATATCATCAAAGCAGGTTTATACTGAAGCTAAAACATGCGTTGGTAATGTTTTGTACACAACGCAAGTTCTATACTACACTGTATATCTAGAGCATGTTCTTATTTTATGTTCGGTCGGTTTTCAGATTTCATTTAATTCTAGTGTAGTCCTATCTCTTTGGTTTACTGCTGTCCACATGTCTGAAGTGTCCTTGAGGAAATCACAGAGCCACAAATACTGTGGCTCCATGCTGGACAAAAGTGTCACGGTACACAGTGAAGATACAATATATGAATTAAACTGTGTTTTTATCATTGCTTCATTCAGATTTTTGCTGAATCCATACCATGTTTTAAAGTTCACTAACTTCAAGACACAAGTTAAGCAGTGGAAACCCCATCCTTTGGTTCCCTGTAAGGATAATGTGATATTGTCCAAATCCTATGCTGACAGATGAGGTGGATAAGATTGTTCACTGACCTCTGAAGGACAGCATATTGCTGCAAAAACAAAAACAAAAAAATAGCTTAAATAACTGCATTTTGTTTAAATAGCTCTATAAATAACTGAATGATTTGTTTTAATTGACATCATAATTATTACCATGAGCCACCGCTTGAATTAATATATGACTAGGACAGCATTTTTAGCTCTGGGCCTTCATCGAGGACATAAAATGCACACGAGGCCTAGTGGTAGAATAAATACAAAAACACTTCCCTGTGAGGGAAAACAGCAGGATTTCATGAACAAAGACACACAACAAATAAAAAACGACCTACAAAGCCATGACACACACTCAGTGTTTATCTGGTGATGGTCCTTTGTGGTCAGTGTGTCACAAACCTTATACATCTTAAGAGCCTCTCACTCAATTTTTGATAGTGTGCAGGCCATTGTTTCATGAAATCTATCGAAAAGCCTTGACTCAAGCATTTTTCACATTTCATTGACTTTACAATTATTGTGCCTTATAACACATTGTCTGAAAACCGTGTGTGTGTGTATTTGACCGACAACACCCTCCCCGTCCTGTTGAACAGAGCTCTAATCATCCTGAATCACTGAAGACACTTGTGTGGGTGCGCGGGGCCTTTGGTAGCGAAACAGGAAGTTCCATTAAGTTTCACCACGGGGCAGGGAAGAACAGAGTGGAGCGGAGAACAAAGTCTGCAGGATGATTAGAAGTGGGAGGGTGGGTCGGGAGCGATGGGGGATTTCATGAGATTATCCTATAAATAGCGTGGCGAAGTTTCTTTAGTCATCAACGCCGGCATGTAACTCTGGCACACGAGCGATAAAATTGCTCTGAAAATGTTGCCCTGGGCTTGTACCTCTGCACGAAGCTAATAGCATTCTCCACAAGTCTTTACGAGTTGCTGAGTAGGATTTGAGTGTGATGAACTTAATCACTGCACAGTGGGGAGAAAAAAGAAAAAAAAAAGATCCAAAAAGCTTTTTTTCATGAATGCAACGGTACGTTAAGTGGTCCAGTGGGAGTCTATTGTGATCTCGGCGGGCTCGGAGCAGAATGCAAAGACAAATTGACCTTCATGATGGATTGAGTGGAGGCTCTTTTATTTTCTGCAAGGGATCAAAGTGGCTTTGCAGCACATGGCAGTGGGGTGGCACGCCTCTGATAAGCTCAGTCAGAGAGCCGAGGGGTATGTGGGCCCACCTACATGTCCCCGACTGAAACAGCATGGTGCGTTTGTTTACCAGTGGCTTCAAGGTCACCATGATGGAAGGATGACATTCTAATCAAACATCTAAACAACAACATCTCTACCTTTTACGCTTTATAACAGGGGAACAAACATTTTGATGACGCCCATGACTTTTAATGCATTATATACATACTTATATTGTTTATAATCTGTTTGTAGCACTGTATAATTAAGGCTTTAGCACTCAAATATTCACAATGTTTTTTTACTAGAATCTTAACACATTATTTAGCATCTTATATTGACTTAGGTCAGGTATCATAATATTTCATAATTGTTGGTCACTCACTGATATTTCTTTTGCAGGGATCATACAGTGTTAATTCTAATTTCCATAGTTTTAATACATTTTTTTATAATAATGCATTCCAAGTTACCCTAAGAGGTCATTGTTTGCTTTGAGTAAAGTGAAAAAAATATCAAATCTATGCAAAATTACTTTTTTTAACTTTATATTTTACACCATAGTGTGTTATGATTATTGTAATAAAGCATTATTATATTTATGAGTGCTTATAACTATAATTATAAAGTATTATAAGCAGATCTTATTCATTATAAGTATTTTTATAATGCACTATGAACAAATTCCTCATAGAAAGTGTTTTTCTTCCAGGTGTACAGTTAATTTTGCTGTCATGGTGGCATGTTTCTGTAAATATGGTATTCAGACCTAGGGCTTTCCATTCAGGCAAAGGTAGGAAGAGTGGCCAAATACTGCACTCCTGTAAAAGTACTGTTACTTAATAATAGCTCATACTCGAAGAAAAGAACACGTAATCATCAATATAACTACTAGAGTGAGAGTATAACAGTATCAACAATAAAAAGTACTTTCATCATGTGTTAAAGAACAAAAATATCGGTACATTTCTGTGTTGTTCCCACTTCTTTTATTTTATGACTGACATCGTTTCTCTATAGATGATCATCTACAGGTAAAGTAAAAAAAATATATATAAACACACAATATTCCCAGGCTTTGTCTATAAAGTGTGACAACAAAATGTAAATATTATATATATATATATATATATATATATGTAAATATTATATATATATTCTTTGGGCTGTGTTTACATCGTTTAATGAGTGTGAGCAGTGAAGCACTCTTTTCAGCCCAATTTCATTTTAAACCTCATACACTGACATCTGACCTGTTAGGCAAACCATTCAGATCTTTTACAAAAAGCACTGATATTGTATATTGTTTAGTTGCCAAATAATGAAAACAAAATATCTGAAGAGATGAAAACGCCTCAGTTTGTGGCCATTGCAATTGATTAAACACCTTTTTGGTTTCTAGCAAGTTTTAAAGAAACATCTTTTACAAATGTTTTACTCTTGTTTTGTGCTGTTACTATGTCAGCTGGAATAGAGCAGACGCCGAACTGATTTAAGATTCTGATCAACTTCTATTGTTGGTGGACTGATTCAAGTAGACATCCCACTTCCCACATCTGACGCCGATCATAAGGGCTGGAACCAGAACCTTCTGCACAATAAACAGCTACCACTGCACCGCCTTGCCACCTGAGATGGTCAACTGAAATCCACCACCGCACATGAACCAGGAAGGGGGAGTGTCTCTCACGGTTTCCTCTATTCCACTGCTCGTTTACAGGTGTGACGACAAACTGAGACGCAACTTGTGAAGACACAGAAAAAGACATAAAAACCACCAACATGCCAAGATGGTGCCCCCCACGCTACAGGCATGCATTAAAGCACAGACTGCGTCACCTGCTGCGCTCTGTGACACATCCCTGTCCTCATCCTGTCATCCCCCCCGTCACTCATTCAGCCCCCCACCGTTCATGTTCTGTCACGCTCCCCCTTGGCAGTGAGCAAAAAACTCAAACTAGACAAACTGTCAAGTCTGTCTGATGTCAAAACAGTTCTACAAGTGATATCTGGCTGTATAAAGAAAATTGACTTGACTTTGAGTCTGGATTTCTAACACGCCCCTTTTTTCTACTTTGAAATGACACATCGGGGGGACGTACATTTTCGATCGTATCCACTGCAGCATGGTTTCGGACCCATGGGGGTTGTCGGCTCGTTGGATTTCTTGGCTCTAATTTAAGCTGTCCTACTTCTTATCATGCCTCAGGGCTTTAGGGGAATCACAGCCATTGATGTACTTCTTCGACGTCGCTTTTGTAACTTTGCTTACAGCCAGTGTCACTATGGCTTGGGGACTTTAGAAAGTTCGGAGTAGTGCGGTGGTAAAGTTGATTAAAAAAAAAGGAGATCACTTGTAGCTTAATGCTTTCCCTACATGTGTAATAGAAGTGATATTACGCAATATATGTTTGGTGGTAATTAATGTCATTAATAACACTGGGCGACATTATATACCACTGGTCAGGGTGGATTGTTCCAAGTCCGAAACAGCTACCATGAGCAGTACTGTGCGCGTGCGCAGAAGAACAATTACTACAGATGCATCTTTACACGAGCCAGCTGGGCCTTTGTGAAACCAGATGTTACCCAATCGAAGCAGGATTCAACTATGGCGGTAGCCTTATCGTTATCACTATTATGATAATGTTTTTTTGGTAATCTGAGAAAAGCAGATTGAAAGGAAACAGAAATCATTCAGGAACATCGTTGGAGGGAACAGCATGAAAATACTGTCAGGTTTATGTAATCCCCAACTCCAATAAAATCCTTTTTTATACAAATTGTGAGAACAGAAAAAAAGGCTGATTTCACTCCATTACTACCACATAAGAACAGGTGTAGACCAGAAACCACTGGATGTATATCACATTTGACAACATCGACATAAGCTGGTCCAGGTTTGAGAAGTCTTAAGTATCAAGATTTTTGAGCGAGACTTGTTGTACGTGGTGTAGATGGAGAAAAAGCGTGTGTTGCTGCCCTTTTTTTATCATTTCAAAAATAGAAAAAAGGTTTAACAAAGTTGCAACAGAATTTTATATCTCTGAAGTCTACTTGTTAATATAGTCCAGGTTTGACAAATTTAAATACAGCATTTAGATCTACACCTGGTCTCTGGTTTGGCTGGAGAAAAAGAAAGTAAAAGTCCTCATTTTTTAAATCTAGGCATTTGGTATTATGTCCTGCATCTGTTTGACAACTTTCAGTGGTGTAACAACAGCAAATCTGTTGAGAAATTCAAAACAACTGCCCGTTACCTTTTGTCTTAATTCCCCAATGAGAAGCCGCTTCAGCATCATCACACACTCCCAAACCTAACCTGCTCATAAGCTTTGGAACTCTTTAGTTATTCACACTCAAGTAGCTTTCAATGGCTAACATTAACTCTTTGGCACAAGGGACCACACAATAAAAGAGCTGTTAAAAGTGTCAGCCTGTGTGGTTGGACCTTCTCATATGTGGGTTGCTCTTCCTCAGCCTGTGAAGCAGAATTTTGACCAAGCTTCAGGATGGAGCTCCTCTTCACCTACACCTTCTTCTTTCCCTCCATTGGTCTTGCAGTTCAACTGTCGAACCTCCTGAGTCTCCTCAACCTGATATCCTCAGCTGTTACCTCCTCAGGGAGCTGGAAACCGTAGGGAGGAGGAGCTCCTCTCTGGCTGGGTTGTCCTATAAAATAAAACATTATTAGATGTACACACTTAAGGTTTTAGCTGACTCTTTTCTAGAGTGGCTTCTAATTGGCAGGTTCTAGAATTCAGTGTCACCACAACCAGCCCCCCCTTCATTAACACTCGCCTCCCTTTACCTCTGTCATTCAGACTGTTTCTGATGGCCGCCTCTAACTGCTCTTCCTCCGTCAGTCCACCGGTGTAAGGGGGTGTATGATTTGTTGTGTAATCTGGTGGAGACTGCCGGTATCCAGAGTATCCTCCACCTGTGCCACTGTAGCCTGCACACAAACACATAAGGACATGCATGGGATAAGTATTAAAACGTAAGAAAACATGTTAGGTTGAGGCTCATTCAATTCCGAAAAAAAGTCAGACAGGGTAGTTGGGGTAGCTGAAGGAATCAGCCGTTGTTCCACAATTTAGTCTGAAGATAAATCTTTCTTTCAAGAGATCAAACAAAAAGGTATGACACAATCAAAGCTCTGTGTTGCAGTTAAACAACTTCAAATTCTTGAAAAAAGCCTAATTGGTACCTGATGAGCCTGAGGAGTTGTAGTGCGCATTTGGCCGGGAGTTGTATCCATTCGATGTCACGAACCCTATTGAAAATGTATACAAGCAGAAACTTAGAAATCCTGTATTGATTGTTACTGAAAATGATCACATTTAAATATTACTATTTAAAGGTTGGGGATTTTGTTTTCAAGAAAAACTGTACCTTTAGACTTTTTGTTAAACCATACAGTGGGGCTTTTAACAGGTTACAGGAGACTAAGGCTACAGAAGCGCAGTCAGCACATCCACAAGGATAAACAACTCGTGAAAAAAACACACTTAAATTCTGACCTGCACATTTCTTCATGAGGAACTTCAGTGGTCCAGCAGTGTAGAGCAGACCCACCAGGATACCTGCCAGGTGACCGACAAAAGACGTCCTGAAGAAGCAGAGCACAGATTAACTCCTAACTAATGAAATACTGCCACCTGGTGGGCATTTTGATTCATAACATTTGACAGCATGTAGAAAAAGGAAAACGTTAAAAATCGAAAGCTGTGTTTTAAAGATGTGCTGCATATTTTAGACTTTTTTTTTTTCTTTTCAACTCCTGACGGATTATTTTAGGTTGAAATCAGCTTCCTTGGCTCAAAGCCTGAATCATCTGATGAAGTGTTTGGGGAGATCCACCGTAGAGGTTTGATGTATACAACAGGCTTGTCATACTGTAGCAAATATATAGAGATTAACTTGAACGTTTGTGAACTGCTCCTTTAAGCATGGGTTATCCAGTTGAAAACAAAGGAATTAACCCTGGAAGTGCTGGTTCTCTGCTACGTACACCAAGAGTGTTCACACAAGTATCTCTGCAGTTTATCTGGCAAGGGAATCCTGATGAATTTTTATGCAATCATGTCCGATTGGAAACTCACCCAGGTGATGTGACGTGGATCAGCACTAGCTCCACCCAGCTAACATAACTATTAGACACAGGGAAACCCATCACGTAGGTCACACCTCCAGGGTGGTAATGGTTACTGAGCACCTTCAGAGCGAACAGGACACCTAGAAATATCACACGTTTAACAAATATTAATCAACATTGTGAGACTTACAGCAGATACTTTAAATCGGCTTTTATATATATATATATATATATATATATATATATATATATATATATATATATACTGCAATGAATCGTCACAAAAGAAAAAGATATCAAAATATAACAAATATCAATAAACATACAATTGGATGCATCCAAATATTAGAGAAAAGGCAGCCTAGGGAAAACCAAACAAAAAGAAACCTGGACTTTAAAGCGTGCCCTTTAAACATTGGCCAAAAAAACACCGTTTATAAAAGCCAGTAGCTGGTAAAACCGACATTATTGTCGGATTTTCAACTTCCCAGACGGTACTTGACAACATCATGTGTGACGAACGCTTTTTGTCAGAAAGAGCAACCAAATTAAAGCTCAATATTTTCCCCCTGAATAAACCATTTTCTCTAACCAGATCCTGCAAAAAAAAACATTCAATTCTGCCCTTCTCAGCACAACTGGAATGCCATGACTGACTCGCCTTAGTCCAGCAGTCACGTGACAAAAAGTCTGAGACAGGACCCAGAGTCTAAATCAAATACATAACTAAATACACAATGCCCTATATTTATTTGGCTTTACTTTTAGAAAATATTCCATGTCGTACCAGTAGAGCTACATAGTCAAATATTTTATACCAGTGTACATCTTTTGAGAGTTTTGTAGATGAGTCTGTACCTGAGAAGCCAACAGCACAGGCCATGCTGTAGGATTGGTCCTGGGTGAACTCTGTCAACATGGCCTCCAGCACCAGATAGACCACTCCAGTGAGCAGAGAGAAGACTGACAGCAGGTAGAGGAACCAGGGGCCGCCCAGCCGTCGCTCCAGCTTGGTGCCTTTCCAGAGGAAGGACAACATGTTGAAGTAGAGGTGCCAATCATCCGCATGGTGCAGCGGGGACAGCAGAAGACGGCGCCAGTCTTTAAACCAGTATGCCTGCTGGACACTCACACAGGCCTGAAGGTGAGAAAGATAGTATTATTCATATTGGTGCTGATAATATCAAATGAATACAGTACAAGACAATGGTGCATGTCATTCCTGCAAGATGTGAGGAGCCGACTGCGACAATTAGTAGTAATTTATCATAATCAGTCCATAATAGTCTCTGTTTTTGTGCATTACCTGCATCAGTGGAGCTGCAGGGAACAGGTAAAGGTACACGTTGAGTCCCAGGACAGCGAGGGTGACTGGGGGGATGTTGTCCACACCCATCTGAAACACCTGGGAGGCCAGGAGTATCAGGCCCAGATGGGATCCCCTGTGTCTGTTCCGCATTCTGAAAACAGACTGGGGAAGATACAACTGTGAGATTATAATTAAGAAAAGCCCCAAGGGAAGATGTTGAAACCAATGGGCCTGGATGAGAGATTTCTGTATATTCCAAGGTCAAAGCTGAGAACTAAAGGCAATGTGCTTTTGCTGTTGTTGTTCCTCGACTCTGTGAAGACTTATCAGGCTCAAGACTTTAAAAAGTAGCTTAAAACCCACTGGTTGTCTTTAATTGTAAACTGGATTTTGTGTTTCACGCTTCTATATTGTCTTCTTGTAATGTCTGATTAAAAACAGAGCTACATGATTACATTTTTGGTCGCTTAGTTGGATTAGATAGAACAAAGACCATGAGTTGGATTAACTAGTTGAATATCTGACAAAGCATCAAATCTTAAAATAGGAATTTATGTATTTACAAAGATTAATTCTTTTTTTTCTTATCTAAAACTTTAGTGTGCACACAGATTTCTATTAAAACCATTAGCTAAAGTCAGCATGCACACACAGGCACTTTGGGATCTGTCTAATGCAGGGGTGGGCAATTATTTTTCCCAGGGGGCCAAAATGCCGAACTCAATTATGCATAATATACATTTTATTTCTATATAAAAAGCAGTAAATGGCATTGTTTTGACCGCTGGTAAGAGTGTATGTTATTATTTGGCAATTAAAAGGTGAGGTTAGCTTTCAAAAATATCATTTATTCAAATAGAATTTTAAACAAAATGTGAAACATTTGACTCATTTTCAGTCACATTAATAACAAAGGGCATTTTGAGTTTCATATACTATTGAAACAAGGATTTTCTTAGCTTTCTAAAGACATCACATCATCTTTGACATGTCACTGAACTGTGTAACTGTGTAAAGAAAAGTGTCCCAGTTTTGTAGCCTTTTTGACTTTACATGCCTATATTAAACATTTAATGTTTTCAGAACATTACAAAAGAAAAAAAAAATTAAGGGGATTTTCTTTTTTTCTCCAACTATATGTCAAGGGACAAAACACTGGCATACTCAGGTTATATACAAATACTGCAATGTTAAAACACACTTCAACAGGTGGTTTATTATTATTATTATTATTATTATACAATACAGCACAGAACTGATAGTGAATATATTAAGCAGACATTATGTGAAAGTAAACTCACACTCACACCCCTTTTCCTTCTTCCTTGATGCTCTTGCTTTAGTTAAAGCTAAAGCTAATGCTAAAGCTAAAGCTAAAGCTAATGCTAAAGCTAACAGCAGCGTTAGATGCGTGTTTTACTTCCGCACATCGAGTCACGTGATTCAACGCTGTGAGAAGAATCTTAATGTACGTTTGTATATCTCAGTCACACGTCAGAAGTCTGCGTTTCTTGATATTTCATCATTTCTAGCTGTTACAAGTCGCTACTCGGCAAAAGTTTGCGGCGTTGACTCAGCGGTCATGTGACAATAACAGTCTGTACGCGCATGCGCATTACGGATTTCTCTCTTTTGAGTGACTTGATCTCCAGCTATGGTCTTCTGTAGAGTGAGTATGTTTAATGTGACCACACACACACAGACAGACAGACAGACACACACACACACACACACACACACACACACACACACAGACAGACAGACAGACAGACAGACAGACAGACAGACACACACACACACAGACAGACAGACAGACAGACAGACAGACACACAGACAGACAGACAGACAGACAGACAGACACACACACACACACACACACACACAGACAGACAGACAGACAGACAGACAGACACACACACAGACAGACAGACAGACAGACAGACAGACACACACACAGACAGACAGACACAGACAGACAGACAGACAGACACACACACACACACACACACACACACACACACACACACACACACAGACAGACACACACACACAGACACACACAGACAGACAGACAGACAGACAGACAGACACACACACACACACACACAGAGACAGACAGACAGACACAGACAGACACACAGACAGACAGACAGACAGACACACACACACACACACACACACAGAGACAGACAGACAGACAGACACACACAGACAGACAGACAGACAGACAGACACAGACAGACAGACACACACACACACACACACACACACAGAGAGACAGACACACAGACACACACACAGAGTCAGACAGACAGACAGACAGACAGACAGACAGACAGACACAATCAGACAGACAGACAGACAGACACACACACGGCTGTGGCTCAGTGGAGAGCAGGGTCGTCCTCCAATCAGAGGATCGGCGGTTCGATCCCTGGCTCCGGCAGTCCATGTCGATGTGTCCTTGGGCAAGACACTTGACCCTGAGTTGCTCCCGAAGGCTGTGCCATCAGTGTATGAATGGGTGTGAATGGGTGAATGATTAGTAATGTAAAAGCGCTTTGAGTGGTCACCCAAGACTTCAGAAATGAGCGCAGTATAATGGGTGTGAATGGGTACAGTCCATTTAAACGCAGTGGTCAAGACTAGAAAACACTACACAAGTACACCATTTACCATTTACACACACACACACACACATGTAGATGTAATGATGTAGGACATTTCTGTGATTGTTTGTTACTTTCAAAACACAATCAGTGAATAGAATCCATGGGTTACTCAAAGTAGCTTTATTATATAAATTCTATAAAACAGTAAACCAAACTTCATAACAAAATACACAACTGTCTCCCAAAGAGTAATGATGGGTGGGTTGATAGGATGGGATCGATTGAAGGATGGATGGGTGGATAAATATATGATAGATAGACTGCCATCATTGAGTCCATCCTCAGCTCCTCCATCAGAGGTTGATTTGCTGCAATCTGCCGTCCCTCAACAAGTTGTTTGCCTCCCCATCCCTCTCTCATCCTAGACACAAACTGTTGGGTCCCTTTTTCTGGCAGGAGGCTGCAGTCCATCAGAACCAATACTTCACGCCACAAAAACAGTTTCTTCCCATCTGCAGTTGGGATCATCAACAATGCCTGGTACCTCCACTGACTCACACACTTACATTACCAGGACATTTGCTCACAGTTACAGTTACATTACATTACAGTCATTTAGCAGACGCTTTTATCCAAAGCGACTTACAGGAAGTGTATTCAACATAGGTATTCAAGAGAACTACTAGTCACCAGAAGTCATAAGTGCATCTCCTTTCTTAAACAAGCATCTTAAAGCATAAACCAGAGCAAAAGTACAGTGCAGGGGCAAATTACTACGAAAACAATAATTGCAACAGACTAATATGAATATAATAAGTGCTACAAACTACAAACTACTACGAATAGGACAATTGCACAGTTTTACACACCCTTGCACAGCTTTTCTCTATTAATTTACACTTAACACTTTGATAAAATACTTGTTTTAACATACTCTTATGTATTTGTTTGTTTGTCTGCCATATTTTATTGTACATTTTCAACTTTTCTATTTTTAAATGATGTCTAATACAATTGCACAGTGTTTACTGTTACGCACCATTCATCTAACCATATTCCTTGATTGTGTAACGTAATAAACAGTTTCTGAAAATTAAGATTGATAGATAGATAGATAGATAGATAGATAGATAGATAGATAGATAGATAGATAGATAGATAGATAGAACGGCAAATTTACTTACCAAATTGTATTATGGTGTTTGATACTCTCATCTTCAGAAAATGTAGGTAAGCTCAGAATTTTACACATTAAAAGAAGAAAGTCGTTCTTATGTTAACATGATATCGTTCTAACTATATTTCTATATATATATTACATATTACCATATAGTATAGTATAGTATAGTATGTGTATTTATTGTCTGTGTAGTTGTATAGTATGTGTATTTATTGTCTGTGTAGTTGTATAGTATGTGTATTTATTGTCTGTGTAGTTGTATAGTATGTGTATTTATTGTCTGTGTAGTTGTATAGTATGTGTATTTATTGTCTGTGTAGTTGTATAGTATGTGTATTTATTGTCTGTGTAGTTGTATAGTATGTGTATTTATTGTCTGTGTAGTTGTATAGTATGTGTATTTATTGTCTGTGTAGTTGTATAGTATGTGTATTTATAGTCTGTGTAGTTGTATAGTATGTGTATTTATTGTCTGTGTAGTTGTATAGTATGTGTATTTATTGTCTGTGTAGTTGTATAGTATGTGTATTTATATATATATAATTATTTGACAATATAGACCAAAAAATAATTCGTTTTGGAATTTGTACTTTTACCACTTGATCGTGTTTCAGGGGGTTATCCTCCCGCTTTGCCTAATTAGTCTTTGGCTTCAGGTATCAATTACGAACACGTGTGTTCCGCACCGTTTCCCAATTAATTATTCATGAGCCGGATCTGGTGGAGAGGCTGTTGCTATAGTAACAGCGGTACGCAGGGCAGGCGGGAAGATTCCATCAAGCCGACGGTTGTCAAATAGATTGATACCGGAAGCCGACGGTGTCTGTTTGTCAAAATAAAAGCGCTTGTTCGTCACACTAATTATTATATTCCTTTATTGATCCCCATGGGGGAAATTCAAGTGTTGCAGCAGCTCAACTACACAGACAATAAATACACATACTATACAACTACACAGACAATAAATACACATACTATACAACTACACAGACAATAAATACACATACAACAACTAAACAGACACAAATACACATACTATACAACTACACAGACAATAAATACAACTACATACTACTATACAACTACACAGACAATAAATACACATACTATACAACTACACAGAATACACATAATACAACTACACAGACAATAAATACACATACTATACAACTACACAGACAATAAATACACATACTATACAACTAAAATAAAAAATAAAAAATAGAATAAAATAAAAATGTAAAAAAATGTACAGTATATCCACATGGTATATCCACATGGGGGCTGGTCAGCATGTTGACAGACTGTGGTCTCCGCTGTTGTTATACAGTCTGATGGCAGTACACACGCAAGTGAATTTATTCATGAACTAATATATATTATACTTAAATTATTAGCACAGCTGTTACGGGGAATAATATAGCTCTATCTGTATTTAAAAATACAATCATAAAAGTGATATTGTGATATTCTTTTGAGGAGGTAATGGGCTGGAAATCTCCTGGAAAGCGAAGGATGAGGGAAATATAACAGTAACAATCACTGTGAAAAACATATGGCATTATTAAGAGATGAATATGATGTGTGTGACTGTTATTTTAATTGTAGCCTAGCCTAAACATTTAACAGCTCAAGAAACGTTTTAGTTAAGTGACGCTGTGGTAGTAGTCTATGTATATGACACCTGCCATTTAAATGTTGTTTAAATAATGTTCAAGCGCACATACTAAAGATTTCTCTTTAAAATGTAAGTCTGGAGTCAGTGGGTGAGAGGAGGATGAAGGCCAAACTCGGAGCCATCCTGGACAATCCCTCTCACCCTCTCCATGAGGAACTGTGGCAGCTGGGCAGCTCTTTCAGCCATCGGCTGATTCTACCAAAGAGCAGGACGGAGCTTCAGACGCTCATTTGTGCCCACTGCCATCAGACTGTACAACAACACTATGCTGACCAGCCCCCCCATGTGGATATACTGTCATATTCTGTTCTATATTTTGTTGTATAGTATGTGTATTTATTGTCTGTGTCTGTGTAGTTGTATAGTATATATTGTCTGTGTCTGTGTAGTTGTATAGTATGTGTATTTATTGTCTGTGTAGTTGTATAGTATGTGTATTTATTGTCTGTGTAGTTGTATAGTATGTGTATTTATTGTCTGTGTACATAGTATTGTATTTATTGTCAGTTCTATTGTATAGTATGTGTATTTATTGTCTGTTAATAGTATGTGTATTATTTATTGTCTGTGTAGTTGTATAGTATGTGTATTTATTGTCTGTGTAGTTGTATAGTATGTGTATTTATTGTCTGTGTAGTTGTATAGTATGTGTATTTATTGTCTGTGTCTGTGTAGTTGAGCTGCTGCAACACTTGAATTTCCCCCATGGGGATCAATAAAGGAATATAATAATAATAACATAAACCTTACATTCACCAATGTGGTGCCTGTCGCCATTAACCTTATTTTGAAAGTCTCAAACGGAAGTGCTGCATTCACAGTGTGCAGCTTAACGCAGCTGGAGGAGCAGGAGGAGCTGGAGGAGCTGGAGGAGCAGGAGGAGCAGGTACAGGTGCATGTGTCTGTCTGTTTATGAACGAGGGGGAGACGGCGTGGAGAAGAGACGGAGACGGAGAGGGGAGAGGACAAAGGAGCCGAGAGGAGGAAGAGCTGGGAAGGAGAGGAAGAGGAGAGGATGTCGGAGAGGATGTCTTCGTGTGGGAGCCTGTATGACAGCACCAACCTGCTGCTGCAGTACTGCAACAACGGTGAGGCTTCTCCTCAGCACAGGAGACAGAGAGAGACACACACAGATGGTCAGATGGTCAGTTATATGTGAATGGAGCCCTGGGATGTGTTACCACATGTGCACGAATCGAACCAGAAATGTATTGACCATGACACAGATGAGAGGCTGCAGAAAAAACACACAATCTGATCAAATTAGCCAGTTTCGATGCAAATCTACAGTTTCATTAAAAAAAAAATCTTCAATATTCTTGCAATATTCTTGCAATGCTTGCTTATATATATATATATATATATATATATATATATATTTATATATATATATATTATATATATATATATATATATATTATATTTATATATATATATATATATTTATATTATATATATATATATATATATATATTATATATATTTATATATATATATATATTTAATAATATTTTATTTTTTTTATATATATATATTTTTGTATATACCTTTAATAATATTTTATTTTGGGCTCTGATTATAGTATTTTTGGTAATTATTTAGGGGTTGGAGAGTGAAGTATATCAGGCTAAATCTACCTTCTTATGAACTCATCAGTAATCAATGATTCTGTGTCATTTGCCTCTGGTATGATTGAATGCACAGCTTCAAAACAAAACTCACAATCTGGAAGGATGGTGGTTGGCATCATGAATGGGACCTTGTTATGATTACAATATTACCAGGATGTGGTCCATTATCTTGATTTTTGAAATACATGATGGTCTCTGTTGGCCATTTGGCAGTTTCATATGCTGCTCTTCTCCCTGCTGCAGCTATGAGTCTCTGTAGCTATAACATCCTGCTTTACAAATATCATGCAAATGCTGCTGCTGTCAGGACAGATCATATCTGCGGTGGTGACGATGGACGACTGTTAAGTAGTGTCTCTGTTTCAAACGCAGTAGATGCCAGTTTTACTTTAGGCGTTGTCACTTCTTAGAGATGGTAAACGAATGCATGTAAACTGACCCGGTGATCCGAGAGGAACCAGCCAGCCATATTGAGCGGCAGGTGCAGGACACAGCGAGGGGGTCACGGGAGTCTGATCGTGCCCGCTGTTCAAGATGTCACAGACCGCTTGGAGAGTGTTGTGGTCCAAAAGCCTCCTGTAGCTCGCAGGTGTCAAGATTTAAGTTAAGCCGAGAGACAAACGCACGAGTCCTGTGCACCGAGGAAGGAAAATAAAAATGTAAAGTGAATAAAGTCAGCTGCAGGTGACCAGAAGGGCTCGTCGAGCGACAGCTGGTCCTGCAGTGAGGGATCAGACCCCTTTTATTTCTGCAGAGTGGTTTAGGTTTAACGTAGGACTGAGATCAGAGAATGAGAGTCCAAGGGAAGGTTCTCACAAGTAGAGGAAAAGAGGCCTGTAGGGTGTTTGCTGACATTTACAGAAGTTGTTTTGATGCCCTCCTGAACCCAAAGTTCAGAGGTCAATCCCTCCTGAGCCGGGAGAGATTCAGCGGCTTATCAAGGACGCTTCAGTCTGAGCTCCTCCTGTTACTATGTGTCAAAGGCTCAACAGTCTGCAGGTTCATAATCCAACCAGCGTTTCTGAGGCTCCATTTCATGCCGTAAGGAACCATGCTGCAACCGTTCATATGCCGACACACACAAAGGTATTTTAGCCCATTTTTTGGGTCGTGACTTGTAGGAAAGACAATCCTGAAAAATTGCTCCTAGGGCTTAAAGATCTGTAGGATAATGGGGATTATTGTAGCAATGAAGACGACAGCCTTGAAGCACTCGGTAAAAATATTATAGTGTAGTATTTAATGGTGAATCGTGATAGAAAACACGTTTACCGTATGTGCTGAAATTGCTGCTTAAATATAGGTCTTTGCGAAGTTAGAACCTAACCTGAGACGCCAGGTGGGAAACGGCGGTGAGGTGTTTTCACTCCGCTGTGCGCAGGCTGGAGGATGATGATAACAGCTGTTGGTCTCAGCAGTGCAGTGAGGCGTTCCTTCAATCGACCATCTTCCTTCTTCCTTTTATTATTGCGTGTCCGTCCGTCTTTCCTCCTCTGCCATCTGTTCTCTCACTGTAACCAGAGATCCTCCTTATCAGTGTACGTGACATCCGCTCGCCTCGGCCACCTGGTTCACACGTCTTATGAAAAAAATACTCTTTGTTTTCTCCCTTTACAGAAGTGAATGAGCCTGGTATCTAAATGATCCAGTTGAGGTTAATTCCACAAGCAGCATAAAACAAACCTTCAGGATTAGCAAGACACACTTTTTCTTGTTTGCTACGTCCTAATCAAGCAGACTGCACCAAAAGCACGCCATTACAAGTTTTTAATCCCCAAAACATTTTCATACCTAAAATCAACACTACATGAAACATTTAAAATGTAGGTAGATAGAAATTAAACGTTGTCTTCAGTGTCTGCAGGATGTATGAGCTGTTTCTCTTTGCAGTTTTGTGTTTCACTCTCAGATTGAATTTAATCACCAGCAGGGTGTGGAGAATACTTAGTGCTCACATCTACACAATTAAATTATGGCAAAGAGGGTGGAATCTTTCCCTTAAAAAAAATTCAGCTTCAGCTTCTGAGTGGTTAAAGGTAACCTCTGTGTGAACACAGTGCACTATGACACCAGGAGCACATCTACAGCGTGGGAGGGTACCGCTGTAGAGGCATCCATGCAGTGCATGTGTACAGTGCGATCTTTCAGCTGTAGATGGAGATGAGACGAGTGAAGCGGTGTTGCAGCAAGAAGAGCTGTCAATCACAGAGACCTGTGATTAAAAGGAAATCACTTAAATCACTTAGCTGATTGTGCTGCAGGGTTTTGCCTCAGTATGGTGTGTCAGATGCAGAAGAGGAACAAACAGTTTATCCAACAGGTTTTGAACGAGGATGTTGAAGGATGATGAATTGTAGAATTTGATCATTTGAAGAGCATTATAGGACTGTACTCCATCTATTTAAAGACTGGTTTCCCTTTGGTTTAAGATGCTATTCCTTTTGCTCTTTCAGTTTAAGTTAAAGGATGAGATTGGTGTTATGTTATATTTTTCTTTTTGTCGAAAATGCAAAAGCAGCATTGTTTGTTAGTCTCTCAGTACCCTGTCTGTGGACCTGAATCGATCGGTTCTCACACAAGATGGAAATCTTTATTTTCAGTTGTGGATTATCCAAATCGGTGCTCTATAGTGTGTATTTGGGGCAGCGGGATGGTGTGTGTGGGATCGAGTCCAAATAAACTATGGTAATGGTAATAAAGGACCATGTCACCCAGGGCAACAGTGCTTTTTTAAAAGTTTTTGGACAACAGTTCTTTGGCACAGCGGAAGAAGATTTATGGGGCTTTGGCTTAACAGACAATAAGTGGTGGTTTTGGTCATTTTCATGGGATTTGTTGACAAAAATATATAATATAGTATCACTAGATTTATCTAATTCAGACTTTCTTTAGAGACCGAACAAGAACACTTTGTGACATGAGAGCCGCTGAATTTGTCCATCGTGAAGTTTACTTGTACGTAAATCTATGTGTGTGTCAGTGTCAGTGTCAGTGTCCTTGGTCCTTGTGTCTGTCTGGCTCTGCAGCATCTCTTCCTGGTGGTGCCTGGCTGTTCAGAAGCTGGTGCAGTGTGTGTGTGTGTGTGTGTGTGTGTGTGTGTGTGTGTGTAAGTGTTTGTGGCCCTGCGCCAGGCTCCACCTCTTTTGCCTGTGTCCTCTCTGCCTATAGCTAACTAGTGAGGAGGAGGAGGGGAAGGAGGAGGGGAGTGGTTCCGGGAAGCAAGGGAGCGAGTGGAGTCGGAGGAGGGAGTGGCCCGAGCGGGGTGAGGATGGGAGTTTGTGAATGTGTGTGTGTGTGTGTGTGTGTGTGTGTGATGGAGAGAGGGAGTGATCTGATCCCAGACGGGGAGGGGAGGGAGTGTGAGTCCAGAAAGCCTCTGGGGGAAGAAGAGTGGAAAAGCTGACCGACTGTGCTGTGGACTGACCGGCTGGTTCTGACTGACAGGAGGAGTGACCAGGCATTTAGTGAGTGAGCACTATGGCAGGTAGGACGAGACGGGATCACTTCACTGCACCATGAATATTTCAGCAGACAGCAATTCTCTCATTGCCCTGCACCAACCTCCCATTGTCCATCTCACTGTCTCTCTCTCTCTGGCAGCATCTCTCTCTCACACACACACCTCTGCATTTCATCATCCACATCTTCTCCATCTTTCCTTTTACTCCCTTCTCTTCCAACTCCTCCTCCTCTCCATCCATCCCTCTCTTTTTTTTGTCCACCACCGTTTTGACTCTTGTTTTGACCCTGTGTCTGCATCTGCCTCGTGTCAGCTGGGTTTCAAGTAACACTTGACAGTAATGTGTGTCTGTGCTGGGATGGAGAGTGAAGTTAGCTGTGTGTGTGTGTGTGTGTGTGTGTGTGTGTGTGTGTGTGTGTGTGTGTGTGTGTGTGTGTGTGTGTGTGTGTGTGTGTGTGTGTGTGTGTGTGTGTGTGTGTGTGTGTGTGTGTGTGTGTGTGTGTGTGTGTGACAATCCAAGGGCAAATGTGCAAGTAGGAGGCTCTGCAGCGTTTTATGAACAGGTGTGCTGTCTGGAGAGAGGAGATGAAGGTGAACCCTGCTGATCTCGCCATCTTTTTTCTTTTCCACCCCTCTCTTTCTATGCATCCCTCATCTCTCTTGCTCTTTATCTTCAGTATATATAAAATGCAACATGTTCAGTTAAATGTAAAGAATGTCAGCAGTGCTGCAACTCAAGCTAGATGTCTATAAATGTTAACATGCTAACACGTTTTATCTATCTTGCGGTTCATCAGGCTGAAAGACAACCCCCCTCAACATAACAGTGAATATACCTATTTACATAAAACTGAGTGCATGTTGAACATTTCATGCTCTATGCATTTGCATGCAAACATGTTAACATTCAGCGTGTCAGGATCCACGAGTCGTTAGCGCGTATGCTAACCTGCTAATTGTAGGCTTTTGAAGTAAGATTAGTACTTTAGAATAAGATTAGGATTTAACTCAAAGCACTTCTGAGGTTTGATTCTCTGGTGGCACCCCTCAGAAAAAACTTTTTGTACCCTGGCAGTAAAAAAATCTTTGTAGCAAATAGTCCGCTAATAGTGCCATTTTGTAGTGAAGCTTCTGACTAATCGATTAGTTGATTTAATCAACAGATTAAACCTGTAAACCTGAGTTTCTCCACAAAGAATCCCACATGTGCTCAGAAGTTTTGGGAAATTTTCTCACAATGCAACTTAAAAGCACCTTTTTTAAAGCAGGAATAGTAGTAGAGGTAACTGCCTTACTATACACACAGTATGTACTCTCGAGAATGAGTATAAACCTGCCTCAGTGTGTAGTAGTGTGGAGAATATGGAGCTATTTTAGACTCTAAAACCGTCTCTCCCGTGTTCTGTCCCGGTGTCCTCCTCATGTGGTGTCTCCGTCCAAATCGGCGCGCCTTCTGGCAGTCTGGATAAACGAGAACCTCGCCGCAATTCAGCTAAAGATGAATCATTCTCCTCTGTTTCTCTCAGTGCGAGTCCTTTCTGTTCCTTCCTCCCACCAACAATCTGTCCTCAACTACCTCCGATAGTTTGTTTCTCTCTCTTCTGCTCACTAGTTCACTTTGTGTTTTGGCTTCGCCTGCATTCTATTATGAGAAAGAGAAGTTTCTTTTAAATACTGTAAAAAAAAAAACTAAAAAAACAAGTGCTTCATTTCTCCGGCAGGTTAAAGTTTGAATTGTTCTTGAACTACTGTGACTTACTGTGGTGGTTTTTGTCATCATCTATGTGATTGGTAGATGGAGGAATGTTAGAGTAGCTAACATTCAGTGGCAGGACAGTCAGACAGCCTTCAGGAGGCGAGAGGTCGCTTTATTTGTATTGTTCTATCCAAAAAAACATCTACTTTCATGTGAATTCACTTTCCATGATTCATTTAATTATCAAATGGGTCATTGACTCTGAACCGGCATTTAGAGTCTATTGAAAGGCTTTTAGAAGCTGGCATATGTTTGAATGTATGATTGAATAAAGTATTTACTGTCATTTTGAACTCGTATTAGTATTAATTGCGCACACGGAAATGTGCCAGAGGCTAAATCTCTTCTCTTCGTATGAGATTAATGTTTTTTGGTCCACGACAAATAAATGCAATAAACTAAACCTTAAAAAAAAAAAAAAAAAAAAAAAAAAAAAAAGAAGCTGACAAAAGTCTTCTCTCATTTGGATAAACCAGTCCCATCCTCATACATCAGATAAATTAGCAGATGTTTAAGAGGGGAAACGATGGTGTAGGCTTTAGATAATCTGACATCATGCTGCTGGTTCATGCAAAATCTCCCTTTAGCTTGGTGTCTGTATGTAAATCTGAAGCTGGATTTCCCTTTAGGCCCTGTCATATTTGACTGCAGGATGTGATACAGTTACAGTACAACAGTACTCTCTGTGCCCCCCGTCCCCCGTCTCACCTTACACCGCTGAACTGATGCATGCTGGGAGCAGCGCATTGGCTGGCTCTGAAGCAGTGTGACTCATACAGTGCTCTTTTATTGCATGTTAATAGTTAATACTTCAAACCGTTGCGGCTCAAATGCTTTTGCAATGAAAATCATTAAGACAGTGAGCTCATGGGAGATGTTTATTGAAGAGTGTGCTGAGTTTTATTTAGGAGATATTCTAGTGTGTTAAGTTGGTTTATTTTAGCAATTTGTCTCTTTTAGTGTAATTGATATGTTTTTATCTTTAGCAGTTTGAGACACAACCTATGTCTACTTAAGACGTTAAGGTGATATTTGAATAATTTGTAGCTATTTTGGCTTGTTGGTACTGTATAGTATAGCCAAAAGAACGATAAAGTCTTTAGTGAAACCGGTGTTTGAAGGCTGATACTGACCAGTTAAGCACTTTCTGAATCTGTAGTTATTCGATGAGATTCAATATTTCTTTCATTAATAATAGCATATTCAGTGTGGATTAATAGAAAAACCTACCAGCCCGTTGCAGATTTTTAGTTCCCACCTCATCTTTGCAGAGTACTGTATTTGTTCAAGTGTACTTCTTTGCAAGTTAGTGTCATATTCAAAAAGTTTGTCCCTTGTTTTAGAATAAAAATCTACATTTGAGACCACGATGGTTGTAACTTCATGACAGAGAGCAGACAGGGTTTTAAAATGTAGGATGCTTGAAGAGTCCAGACGTTCCATCCAACCCAGAAACGTGTTTTATTTTTTTATCAGGCTGTAATCTGTTAATGTGGGCCACAGATTAATAATCCTCACTGGGCAGTTTGCCTTCGATAATCTAGCTATGCCTGTGGTGATGTCATCAGGGTGGGTGTGAGGATTGGGTACGATTTAGGCTGGAAAGAGTTCAATTCAATATGAGAGGAAGGAGGGATGGAATTAACGGCCGCTAGTTTTTTTGGTGTGTGTGTGTATATATATATATATATAATATATGGAAAGTTTGGGAGTTTCAGTAATCAATTAAAGACTGATTACTGTTTGCTCCTTAACAGGTGAGAGAAGCCATGAGGGATCTCTGTGAGGCTGCACTTCGGCTCCTTGTTGTTGTTCTTTAGCTAAATGCTACATGCTCAAAATGGCAATGCTAACATGTTGACGTGTAGCAGGCTTAATATTTACCATGTTCACTTTCTTAGTTAAGCCTGTTAGCATGCTTACATTTGCTAATTAACCCTAAGTATAATGTACCGCTTTATTTATAATTAAGACTGAACATTATGCACAGGTTGGTTTTTTTTAATAAGCTAGCTGCTACATGCTCACAATGACATGCTTACATGTTGATGTGTAGCAGGTTCAATATTAAATGTTTTCCTCACGTTGAGTTTCTGGTGTGCAGATGTCGGCCATGTGGGCTGCCTGCAGAATGGTTTTTGTTGCTGCTGTTTACATTCCTTATGATGCAAATTCAAAGAATGCCCTACAGGAATGTACTACTGTTTCTGTTATGTTCTGTCTGTCATGGGTTTGTTGTGTTGAAATTGGGCTACAACTGAAATTCATTGTGCATCCATGTGTTGCATAATCACAATAAATGATCCTTGAATCCCAACATTTGCTTACTAGCACTAAACATAAATGCATAACTGATGGGAATGCCATTCGTTTTGCAAGTTTTTGGGTCATAAACCAAAGTATTGCACTGATCGAAATGTTTAGACTTGGTGGTCAGTAGGAGTCATCGCCTACGAATGTCTGCACAAAATTTCAACTGATGTCAACTGACAAACCGGCATTGTCATCAAATCTAGCTTCTTTTTTTTTTTTTTTTTACATTTACAGGTACCCTGTGGCCCTTGGGAGTTCTCTTGTCAATATTAATGTCTACAATCAGTGTATCTTACCAAAACAAACTGCTTGTATCCCGGAGGCAAAACACATATTTCAAATGTATTCCCTTCCGCATAAAACATTTGCAAAAACGAATATTTGTGAACACTTTGGACGAGTATTATTTACACATTGACCTTACTGCCCTCTGCAGTTGGCTGCGATGGTGATGCTAAACAAAATGATCGAACGATACAAACAAATGGAAACCTGCCGGGCAAAACTGTTCACTGGTAGTTATAAACCCCACAGGGCTCCTTTTAAATCTTAATGCATGAGGATGTAATTCAGAGGACAAAGCTTTGTCTCTCTGTCTCTCTCTGACTCCATCCCTCTTCCTTTTTTCATTTTCTCTTCTCTCCCATGCTGTCCATACAAAGCAACCACACAACCTGGTATCTGGTGTTGTGCTCCTTCTGTCGCTCACACTCACACACAGAGTCTAAATTATTAAAAACCAGTCAAGTTTCCTGTATGCTCTTATGCCACCTGAGAAACTCTAAACCGCTGATTCACAAAGCAACAGTAGCAGGTATCTATAACACTCAGCTAAAGCAGCTGCTTGTGTTTATGTCCAAATAAATTACCCTGAATGTTCAAGTATCCAAGCAGCAGCTACTCATGGTTCGTATACTTTAATTCTCTATGTTTCTTACTTTCTTACACACCGATGCACATCTCGTATTGTCTTCCCTCACACGTTGCAGTTTTCTTTCAGCACTGCACGTCCATAAAATCTAGCATTTGTCAGACTGAACCCTGTCTTTCCCCTTGTATTTCTCTATTGACCATAGCCCTATTTGCACCGGGGACTTCTAGTAATTTGTAATAATTACGAAGGTCGTTTATGATTCTAATCCTTTGCGAATCTGTCGTGTTCATAATTTGTCATGTAAAAAAATACTCATTTCATTCCGCAAAACACAGAGGTCACATGGTAATTTGTGTCTAAGTGATGATGGGTCGTATTTTTTGTTTTTTTTGGCAAGGTTTTTTGTTTGCTACGTGCCTTTTTTTCTGCCTATTTCCCAGTCGTAATTATGGGGGCTGTGTTGGCAATTATGAATAAAAGTTTTGACAGCATTTTGAGGTGCAAATTCAGGAGGCTGATCCGGCTACATATTTTAAAATACAGTAAGTTTTAGTAGTCCCCACACTGTGTTTGAATTTATAATGAAAAGAGGTAATATTCTCTTACCTCCCCATCATGTCCCATCAGCTCGAATCTAAACCTTAACACCTCCCTCTCCCCTTTTCCAGATGACACGGTGTCGGCCGGCAGCAACATGGACATGGAGGACCGGATTTCCCACCTGGAGCAGAAGCTGCAGCTGCAGGAGGACGAGATCCAGCTGTTGAAGGCCGCCCTTGCAGACGCCCTGCGCCGGCTGGGCTACTGTGAGGAGCAGAGCCTGGGGCCGCAGCCGGGAGGCGTCCATGCCGCTGGGAGGAGACCTCTGGCCACCACAGCTTCAGCACCACCTACCAAGGGTAAGAAAGGTAACCGAGCAACAGAGAATCAACATCCTGCAGCCTTTCCCAGCTGGTTAGGCTTCTCATCAGTCATCATGTCATCATCGGTATTTCTGTCCACATGTTCCTGCAACCATTACATACCATGTCCCAGATTATTAGCATCTGTCTTCTGCTGCAGCTCACAACAGTCTGTTACCTTTCAGTGCGGCAGCTCCTGCAGGCTCTCCCCTCCAGACCGCTGAGTAACGGCTACGTTCAGCAGAAACGCCTCCTCTCCTCCCCGTCCTCTCCTAAAAAGGAGGTGCTACAGTCCATTAAGAGGTAAGCAAAGCACAAAACGGAAAAGATCAATCTGAGTCCGAGTCCGAGTTTTTTTGCTGTGTCGTCCAAAAATAACAATATTCCCTCACATTTCATTTTTCCTTATCCGTCACCCCTAGTTTAATTTCTAAGACCCCCGTCTAACCAGGGAAATGATTTAACTTGTGTAGTAGATGTGAAGAATGGTAAAGATAAGTTCCAATTGTCCAAACACACTGATTTCTCATTTACTACTCTTTTTTTTTTTTTCTCTTTCTCACCTTCAGGAAAAGTATGTCCACAGAGCGTCTCACCCTGGTGAGGAAAGAGATGGGAGCGGAGAGTCGGAGTCGAACCACCTCCTCCAGCAGCTCCGGAGGAGGAAAAAGGTTAGCAGCCTCGTCCAGCGTGACGGTGTATCTTGTGGATGTTACACGCTGTGTTTCTAGATCCATGAACATCTTCTCACTACCTGATACTGCTCCCAACGTTGCCATGAAAACGAAATACTCCTTTTTCCTCTTAACAAGCCCAGAGAAGATGTTTGTGTATCGTGGGTCATCAGGGCTCACTGTAGGTTGTCATAATGAGCTACCTTACCTCTCCACTCTGTCTCTCTGTCTGTAGACAGACTCGACCACAATCAGTCAGTCTGAACTCACTGTGTGACAGTCAGAGGCGGCGAGAAGAGTGTCATTGGTTACAGCAACATGGAGATATTTAGATATGTAGAATTTAGATTTCAGGGTAAATATGCAAAAAGTAATAATAAAATGTATTCTCGTCCATAACATCCTCTTCACTTATATTCTGAGATGCCTTTTGTTGTTGGCACCGTAAAAAGTTAGCAAAACAAGCGCAAAAAACAAGTGAGTTTTGAGCGGCATAGAGTGTTTCCCAGAGGTGGAGACTAGAAATCTAAGTTGAAATAGAAATGTATAGTTCTGCCTTGCATCCAACTACGTCACTGTAGCATCAAATGTTGGTGCCGGATGCAGATTTTACAGCTGCAAACTCAGTTTTATCAGTCAATATAGGAATAATGACTTACATTTCAACACTGATAGGACAGCTACATAAAATGCGGCAAATATTTTCCAGCTACTAAGAAAAAAACTTTACAATTGAAAATCTCTCCGTGGGCAGACTGTAGTTTATTTGATCTGGAACCAGCACATAAAGTGATTTTAGACCATCAATTAGTTTTGATGTCTGAAAGGCTGCTTTGTTGCTTTTACATAAGTGTTAGGTAAGTTTTCAAAATGCATATCATGCTACACCTTCATGCTATGCTATCCCTGCAGCTGTTTAAAGCTTCTGGAAACGGTCAAATACGATCAATATATTCTTTTATCATTATTATTATTTATTATAGTATTCCATCATTTGTCTAGATGCTGTCAGTAATCTAGCTGTTTGACAGGAGCACAGAGGGGGAAGAAGAACAGATTTATCTTTTATATATTTTTTCTCTTTTCTAAATTAATTTCAGTCTTTGCTTTGCAAGAAGACCAAGGGGATTTGTCCATCTTTTAAGAAATATTTTTGCAAAGATGCACATCCCCTATACTTGATATTTAATAAAACAAAATGTATCTGATTTGGACCAAGGTGTTTTGACATTTAAAGTCCTGCAGTGAGGGAGCTGCTGGGTTTATCTGAAAACTGCTGCTTCAGAGTTCTTGAACTCAGGCTTCAACTTTTCAGATCTGAAAAGCATCATCATCATCATCATCATCATCATTGGTATTGTCTGATGTGTAGGTTTCCACAGTCAGCTCTTCCTGTTCGCCTGCAGTGAGTCTGGTGTGTCACCATGAATACAGTTAACTGTCTATTAGTCTTTGTGATGACACAGCTGTGATCCTGATGGACTTTGTCACGTTTCCACTTTTCACAGCCAAGTGAACATGCACGCAGGCCACTTGTCATCTGTAAACAACCCATGAGGGAGATTATCTTTTGGTTATACTCTTTTTTCTTTGTTCTTCTCTTTCATCACTTCTTTTCTTCATTTTTCATCCTCTGTACTACTCTTTGTTCCCGCTCATGAACATTAGAACCTCCCCTTCTCTCTTATCTCTGCTGTTCTTTCTCTAATCAACACCCACACTTCCTTTTTTTCCCCTTCCCCCTCCTCTCTCTCTCTCTTCCTCTCCCTCTCTCTCTCCCTATGTCTTTCTGCTGATGGATCAGATTTCAAACAGTTCTTGGTTAAAGGGGGGGGGGGGGTGTGGTTACTGGGCAAAGAGGGTGGGCGGGTCGTGGGTCTGCACAGTCAGGACGTGCGCTCTGATTGGATGCCGGGGCTCAACCAGGCTGAGCTAAAAGTTTGCTCAGTGAAGGAGGAAGTCGGTGTGTTGCTGTAGCTGTGGTTCAGGACGCTGCTCACCACTGTTGACTGTCACTGTAACGGAAAAGCTCGCAGCCATGAAGAAATCGTCCAGGTAAATAGTTGCTCTTTGATGGATAATCAATGATTGACAGAGACGGTTGGAGAGGATTTACTGATAAAGCTTTTTGTATAGCAGGAAGTCTCATGCTCTTATAAGTTGTTGCTCAGAAATTAAGTCAATGTTTTGTGTTTTATGGAGGAAGGTGGGTAAAAAAAAATGCATATGCCAATTTTTAAGTCCACAGGATTCATTTTAAATTCAGTAAAAGTTGGAAAAAGACTTTTGTCACTACCAGCTAGGCATTCCTCTGTTCCTGGACTAGTATTTGAATAGATTAGAGTTTGCACAATGTGATGCACTTTGTAAAAATGTATTCAAGCCTCACCATTTTTAGGTTTTGGTTATTTTCAGTCCAAAGACAGTTTCCGTGCTCAATGTCTGTGGCTTCACAACAGCCTGAGGAAGTTGTGTCTGTTTTATGAAACTCTGTTGTCACGCAGACTGTTTGTTTGATGCGGTAGGTCTGCAGGGCTGTTGGGAGGGGCCGCAGCACAGGAACATTAACGCAACAGAAAAGAGGGCCGGTTATGTTTGTGGACCAGGGATCTAACGGATATTATACTGTGTAGTTCAAACCAGGAAGGGATATGTGAGTTGTCTGGGAAAACCCGAAAATCTGACTTTAATGGACAAGTAATCTGCACCTTAAATGTGTGTTTTCTGAAGCTGATCTTTTACTGAAGAAGTCTCTCATTATGTCACAGATACGTAGACTTGTGTGGCTCTTTAACTGTTATCAGTGGCTCTTTTGTCTCTGGGCTCCTAATGATGTGAAACAAACATATTACATTTTTCACACACACACACACGCACACGCACACACACACAAAGGGGGGATGAGTAAATGTGAAGTGACAGACCAGACACACTGTGCTCAGCAGTTCTGTCGGTTAAGCAATTGTTCTGTTAAATCTCAGTGATCCTGGCAGGACGGCGCTCCTGCTTTAGTTTTACAGGTTAAAGTTGGGCGTTGCACATTTGTTCCTTCATTAACATTTTATTTTAATGTTTACCAAAGGCGTTAGAGTTGTTTTTTAACATTATAGAACACCCTGCAGCACTGTGTCCACAGACAGGAGGCTGATGAAGCCATGGGACTGATGGTTTCATTCCAATTACCAATTCTGCTCAGCTTGCAAAAACTCTGATAACATTGATTGGACTTCCTGCTTAACATGCAACAAACATATTGACTACACCTCTGCAGAGAAAGATATAGCACTAAAACCAGTTTAACATCACTATGGCTGCATTTGAATTTAGATTTAAAGTGGAGGGTAACAACTCCTTTAATTCTAAAGGGCATTGTAGAATGTTGAGGTTTGATATACAGGTCTGAATTTATGCAAAGGCAATGAATAAGGAAGAGCTTTCCATCACATATGGCCTAGCCAGGTATTTCCTTTTGTCTCAGTTTCATGGGACGTAAAACTTTGATCCAGAATAAAATCAAATAAAATTTTCTATTTAAATGAGTACATTTACATTTTTAACAGCTAGCATAAATAACGTTCCCTCTCTCAGATTGCATGCAAGTTCTGATGAAGGAAACGATGAAGAGATCTGCATCAAAGATTGAGATCTTTTCCCGCTCTGCTCTTTAGTCTGATCTGTCTGGTGTCACAATAACTGCAGAGTGGATAATTCTATGTAGAAAGAATCTCAAAAGTTAAGTCCATTAGCTTAATAGGAGTTCAGTCATAATGGACCAGGAAATGGACGGACACTTGACTGCTCCCACCACTCCCGCAGTTCAGAGGGTTATAAAAGCTGCTCCACTACAACATCCATCACTGCAGTATCTCCCAATCCCATTAAGCACCTTACTTATGTAGCGGACAACAACGCTACACTTATCAGATGCAATGGTGAGGAATCTCTTGTTCTCGTGTTATTTAAACAAATGTATCATTGCATCCAAGCTGTAAACTACAGGTCTGAACAGTGAAGCGAATGATGAAGTGTCTTAAACATTTATTCTCTCTACTGACCAGCAGGGTCTATGAGAAAATGAACTTACTTCTCACTTGATTTATTCCCTCAGTAAACACTGTTAACGTAGGTTTATGGTCTCAATCTCTAGTTTCAAGTCTTCTTCAATACAGCATGATGTTCATTTAGTAAATTATGGTCCATTTAGAGTCAAATAGATCATAAAGCGGAGTATGCTTTAGGGCGTGGCTACCTTGTGATTGACAGGTCGCTAGCATGGAGATGTCCATGTTTTTGTCTTACAACTTAAAACCTTTTACAGTGTTTTCAGTTCATGAAACTAATTAATTGTAACCTTCTTTGGTTGTCTAAAAATGTCTTATTTAGCATTCTGTTGTACTAAGCTGAGTAGAGGCATCAAAACCGCAGTCCACAAACCAGTGACGTTACAGTGAATACGTCCGTTTCTTATATACAGTGTATGGTTGCAGCAGGTGGAAGTTTGGGACAAAATTGACAGCTGAAGGCTTAATAAATAAAACCTTGCACACTAGGGTTAATCAATATTTCAATGATTGAAAAAATAGTCAAACCAGCTAGCATTAAAAAAGAATTATGTTTTCAGTTTCAGAGCAGGTACAAAGTTCAATTCCTTTAAAATATGTTAAACAAACATAAGATCACATAAAACCTTTTATAACTTACACTGTGATCCTTTAATCCCTCTGCGCTGACAGTCGTAAAGTCCCAACCTGAAAAAGATCTTTGAGAAACTTTTCTAGCTCTCTAGAGGCCATCAAATTTTGCCTTCTCAGTTTGAAATAAAAAAACTCTGCTGTCGCCGGATTGGACAGTGCGAGGTTTATGACAACAAGATGGCTCTGGATTTTGGATTGAGCGCCGATTCAAATCGGGAACATTTTAAACATAAATTGATCAGCATTTAATGATCGTCTGGTTTATTTATCTACCTACACCTGAAGTAAACCCCGAGCACAGCTGAAACAGAGCACATTAATTACTGTTTCTGTCTGTTGTTTTGAAGAGTTTCTCAGGGGAGCTCTGACGGGTTCTTTGCTGCTCGTTAGGCCCCTCTGGCGCTAACAAAAAACCAAATTAGTTTTCAGAGTGCAGGCAGGGAGAAAACAGAGCCGCATGTTAATGAGTGCTCTGTTTGTGCATTCCCTCTCCATGGAAATCCTGTGACCCGGACTGCAGCCGCATTGGTCTTCAGATCCACAGTTATTTGCTCTGTCCGACTTGCCAGTTACCCAGCATGCCCCTGCACTAATTACTGGCTCTGAATCAATCTTGTTCTCTCATTGGCTAGAACTGTGCCACGCCTCATCTTCCTGGCAGACCACACAGACACACACACACACACGCACGCACACACGCACACACACAAACACACAGTTCAAGAGACAAACAGACCTTTATGTGGTAACTTTAAAGAAAAACAGATCGCCTCCAGCTGCCCAGAGACTCAACAGGCGCCAGTTATGTCCTCAGATGAGCCGCCTGTTCACTCGGTGCCCTTTTAATCTTCTTCAGATGCTTTGTGTTGCGTTCAAGGACACACAAAGAAGCTGTGATCTTTTAGGATTGAACATTATTCTCTTCTCTTTTCATGTGTCTCCTATTGAATTGTAAATCTAAGAAAAAAACCCGTTGAGAATACATTTGACTTAACATGACCTGACAAGCTCAGAGTGCTCAGAGGCTTTCTCCCGTTAACTCCCTGTGAAATAAATGTCAGGAAAAGTAGAGACACGCCCTGATGCTGGATGCTGTCCTGTTGAGTTTTCCTGTTAGCAGCAACAGTTTGGTTTACATCCAATGTTTGGTATAAAACGTGCTGTGTGTGAACGCATTTCCTTCCTCATAAAAACCTACACAAAGCCGATCGTCTTCCTCACTTCCTCTCTCCTGTTGCCGAGCAGCAAGAGATGAGCCCGCAATTTCCCTCTTCTTATCAAGCCTTACGTTTTAGTGCTGTTAGCCTTACGTTTTAGTGCTGTTGCCATGGCAACACCCACCTGTCATCCAAAGCGGCGCTTCAGCATTCTGATAATCTGATTGGTTGACAGCGTCCTGACAGGTCAGACTCAGCGGTCAGCGAGCACTGAAATGCTCAGCGGGGCAGTTCTGATTGGTCCACAGACAGCTGACTCAGGAACAGCTGCTGTGAACTGATGAGGCAGCTACAGGTTTTGATTGACGGCTCTAATTCTGGATTTTTGATCTCAGCGATAAGTCATTTTAAATTAAAAGTGGTTGTCCAATGTTGTCTTATAAGTACATCGAGCTTTCCACTTGTGCTTCTCCATTTCTGTGCCTTTGCCTTTGCTCTGATGTCACACTGTTTGGCTCAGCACCACATCCACTGTGTGTTTAACTGACACTCTGTCACCATCCATCTGTGGATACACAAATAATAGGACCTGTCTGTTTACTTTGTGTCTGCTGACTCGATCAAAGACGCTCTTAATCAAACTGTGAGCACAGTCACATTAAAGAGTTGGTACTTTGATCCTTTTCTCTATTCATCTATGAAACAAAAGAGCAGCAAAAATGTTCTGAAGCCTGAACAAATGACCTCTTATAATTGTTTTTGCAATCATTTGAAAATTTTAACATTTTCTTCTTTTTAAAGTTGAAAAATCAACAGATTGAAAACCTGTTACCATTCAATCCCACAAGTTTGATGAATGCTAACATTCCAGTTAATATGTGTTATGTATATGTTGACTGTATATGCTGACTCGGGGCTCTGCAGCTCTCCCACAGACACCCCTATTGTCAGGTTAATGTGAAACTGAGCTGTGAAGGGCTGCAGCCTGTCGAGGGAAGAATAAATAATTCAACATCTTATAGAAATGCCTGATGTTATGGAATAAAGCCCCAGGAGCTTTGGAAAATACTTCTTATGTATTCTGTGTTTAATGTACTTACTGGTACTTCCATTATTTGTTTCCATTATGTATGACATCCAGACCCTAAGTCTTCTTATGGTGCTTTATTTTATGAGAAACATGTCATTCATTTTTCTTTTTTTTTTTCTATTTCAGCAAATCCAAAGAATGCAGCTTTAATGCAGGTAAGAGGAGATGCTGATGTTTCCTATTTGTGTGTGTGTAAGTCTCAGAGTGTCAACTTTAAGTCTCACCCTCCCATTTCTGTCACATTTTAATTAGCTATAAAGAGGATGAGCAGCCTCTGATGTGTGAAACTCAATTGGCCTTGAGGAGTCCTTGAAGTGCTCTTGAAGCATTTAATATTCCCCATTAGAAACATTAAATATCCATTAGAATTACTGAAGAGCCTGAGAAGTGCCGCCCTAGGAAGCTTTTAGTAAAAGAGTTCAGAAAGAGGATGACAAAATATCTGAGGCTCTGTTTGTATTTTCTAAAGCATCCATATGAAGAGGCAACCTGCGATGCTGAAAAATGAAGCAGTCGCTAAAGTAGCATAAACTGCAGTTCCTCAAATGGCAACTTGAAGCTGGCTCCAAATATGAGTCAATTCCCATAAACCCCCATGTTAATACTTTACAGCATAAATAAAACCTTTTTACAGCCTTGTACAAAAACGCCTTCAGTCTCTATAACTAATTTCCTCAATTATGACAACTGTACAGGGATGAATTTTGTATATAACTCACCTGACTTGAAGTTAGTCATAATTGAGGGTGTGGCCTCTTTGAGTGATGGGTGGGTAACGTACCAGGTAGCTAGCTGCTAGCTGTCTGCTCCGCTGTGTCACCTTGGCCCCGCCTCAGCTCCAAAGACGTCCATCCTTTATTGGAGAGAAGGCGACGTACGGAGCCGCCCACTTTAATACTAGGTCCATATCTTAAACAGGCTGTGATCCATACTGATTAAAGGTTACTGAAGGATTGGCTCTGCAGACCAATAATCTGTGTGCGTATGGATCGTCTGAACATTAGATTCCTCTGCCCTCTTTCTTCTGCTTGGTTTCACTGGGGAACGCCAACAATCAATTATCCAAATGTAAGAAATGAAAAAAAAAACGAACCAATGACATTAACAATAACAAAGTGACCCTTTTAAATGTAGACGGTAAAGTTAGAGCAAAGCACTGGCAGGACTTGGTTTAAAAACTTCCTCTCTAATCGGACCGTGTCCTCTTGACCGTAATCCGTAAAGTCACGGATCAACAGGATTACATAAAAGAAGATTGAAGTGCGTGTTTAAATGGTGACTCGTTAACTCTCACAACTTTCTCTTAATGCAGCACTGTTTCTGTCACTGCTGTCACTTAACCCCACCGTCTCTCTCTTTCTCCCCCTCTCATTCCCCTCCAGAGGATGGCTACGTGCGGATGTTCCTCCGCGGTCGTCCCGTCACCATGCACATCCCCGATCAGCAGAGGGAGAGCTACAGCGTCGACAACAAGGTGGCGCTGCCTGACCGCAAGCTCAAATTGCAGTGGGTGTATCCTTCAGACAGAGAGAGGGAAATGGTGTCAGACCTTGGGAACTTCTGGAATAAATTTGACAAATGGAGAGAAACTTAAACTAACAGCCAGACTCCATTTATTAAACATTGTTATTTATTATTGAATTTAAAATACAAAAAGTAATCACCTGTAGTGAGTTGTGTTTTTAGGTTTGTAGAAATTTTAAAATCCTACATCAGCATTCCCTGTTATTCACCCTGGTAAAAGAGCATCAACTGAATGTCTAAATCAGAATATTAAACTATTATGCTATTTTCCGGGTGCATATTTTTATCCCAAGTTACAGTTACATGTTTACATGCGTTAATGCTCATAATCCGCCTTGTTTTTCTCATCCTGACTCTCCTGCAGCACTTCTTCTCACCCTCTCTCTGAAATGCTCCGTTGTAGCGCTTGCTCCTCCCTCCAGAAAGCAAAGTCTGCCCTGATTGGTCAGCTAGCCCACTGTGTTGTGATTGGTCAACGTTTCACATTCCAAAAAAACTCTTCCTTCCTCCAGAGCATCAGCTCCGTCCCTCTCTTTTGTTGTGTGAGGGCCAAACTAGCCGGAGAGTTTTACGTCACTTCCGTAACATTCTGACCTCATAAAGTTACGGAAATGAAAGAGATAATTCAATCGAGCCGTTTCAGGCAGCTCAGGAGCAGTGTTTCTGAGGGGGAGGGTAACTCCTTTTAGGCGTGGACTTCAGGTTTTACACTCTACGGACCTTTTACATGTAAAAATATATATATAACACACTAAAGAAGAGGGAAAAAGTGGAAAAGCATAATAGGGCCACTTTAAACGTTCTCCCGTCAAGCTTCGACCCCGGTTTTGTTCCCTAACTCAACTGTGGATCAGGTACGGCTACCGCGGACGGGACTGCCGCTCCAACCTCTACCTGCTGCCCACAGGAGAGATCGTCTACTTCAACGCCTCTGTGGTGGTGCTTTACAACACCGAGGAGCAGCAGCAGAGACACTACCTGGGCCACAACGACGATGTCAAATGGTAAGAGAGAGCAGCAGGCAACATCTGGGTCTGAAAAGTGGAGCCAATGTGGAAGGGCCTTAAACTTGCATTCTTTCTTAAAAGAAGTCTGATTGTATAGAAGTCAATGAGAAAGTTACCCTACTTCTCACATGATTTATTCCCTCAGTAAACATTGTAAACATGAGTTTATGGTCTCAATCTCTAGTTTCAAGTCTTCTTCAATACAGCATGATGTTCATTTAGTAAATTATGGTCCATTTAGAGTCAAATAGACCATAAAGGAGAGTATGCTGTAGGGCGGGGCTACTTTGTGATTGACAGGTCGCTACCAGAGCTGTATGCAAAGTCTCTGTCACTCCAGTCCAAATATGGTCATTTTTGTTCACTGGTTGCAAAAAAACAAGATGTCGACGCCCCAAATCCAAGATGGAGACAGCCGAAATGCCAAACTCAAGGTTTCAAGGGGACAGTTCACAAACCAATAGGTCACGTCAAGTCGACTCGGTCCACTTCTTATACACGGTTTATTTATTTAACATAAGGTCTGTTTAGATTAACCTGCTATCCGATTTCCTGCGAAACCTGGATTTTCCCATTTACCCTGGAACTTGTGTGCATGTGAACATATCCACATAGAATAAGACACAGAAAGCAGCCAGAGGATATGCAAACATTTGCTTGAACAGAGGAGTGAGTCTTTATCTCCTTGTGAAACAACAAGACATTGACACTCTTGACAGATTTAAATGCTCCATGTAATTCTGCTGTATCAGTCTCCCTCTGTTATTCAGTCATGTGATCTTTGGTTTACTTAATGAGCGCTAGTTGACATCCTGAATGAGCTCTGTGACTGGAGCCACTGGGATGTAAACGAACTGAATCCCCCCCTTGGGCATGCTGGGAAAGCTACTCATCTCTACAGGGAAACAAGTGTGTTCCCCTCTCCCATGGCGACCTATTGAGTTCTGCTCTTCCTCCTGCCTTAACAAGGATCCTGAATTAACCGCTGTAGTTTTTATATCCCTTTTTATTGCGTCTGCGTCTGGAGGCATTGTGTTTTCAGGTTGTCCGTCCGAAAAACTCCCTGTTTTTTCTCATTAATGTGATATCTCAGAAACGCCTGGAGATAATTTTATTAAATTTGGCACAAACGTCCACCAGGACTCAATGATGAACTGAAAATAATTTGACAGTAAAAAGGTTTAAGGAACTGTGATCCTATTTCTGTCTTTTTGTTGTGTTACCTCAGGAACGCCTTGAGCAAATCATTTTTTCTAATTTGGCAAAATCAGAAAGCATGTTTTTTGGTCATAATGCAAGAATTTGACATGCTAAGTATGACAATTTCCCACAAATGTCAACGAGGATAAAATGATGAATTGACAACATTTTGGAAAGACGTCAATAAACTACAACTGCGAGGCGGTAATTCTAGTTTAATTTTAGAAAATCCCCAAATTGTTGTATTGCAATAAATATTTCCTGATTAAAACAAGTCAGAGGCTGTTAAAGAAAACACTGCCTGTCCTGGAGACGGTAGCAAGTGATAGTAAATCCTGAAAAACGTCTCCGCAGCATTTGGTGTTTACATTTTCAACGTGATGCGTTTACTTTCATTGTGCTTCAATCTGAATCTGCTGTGAAAGAGTTTTCTGGATTTAACATAAAAGCCAGAGGCAATGTTAAAGAATTAAAATGAAGCAATGATCTATATTTTCTCGTCCTAGCCTGAGTGTGCATCCTGACATGGTTACCATAGCAACTGGGCAAATGGCTGGAAACTCTAAAGATGGAAAGGTACTGTGAAAACCATCACTCACAACCTCCTACTGAGTTTCACTCATTTACAGTTACATTTTGAGGACCGGTTAAGGCAGGTACTAAATGAATGGAAAAGACAGTGACTTACAGAGAATAAAATATACCTCAATGTTTAAATTATAATGGTTATAAATATTAAGAAAACTATCTTTGGATTTAGCAGCAGATGTGTTTTTTCTCGCAGTGTTGCACATATTTCTTCTTAATCTAATCCCACGTTTTTGTATCAAATGAGTCAGTCAGACACCGTTTCTCTGTCTGACTCCATCCCTGTCACCTGTCTGTTCAGCTGCTGGCGCCTCATGTTCGTGTGTGGGACTCTGTGAGCCTCAACACGCTCCATGTGATCGGGATGGGAGTGATCGACAGAGCGGTCACCTGTGTGGCTTTCTCCAAGTCGGTAAGCTGCATTACATCCTGTGTAGAGTTTACTTAGGCTTTGAAAGAAAGTTCAGTCAGGTAGTGACTGGTGGAATATTTTAATAAATCCGTGCATCTGTAACTTTTAGTTTTGTGAGGGTCTAACTCCCTGTTTTTTCTTTCTCTCAGAACGGCGGCACCTTCCTCTGTGCCGTGGACGATGCCAACGATCACATGCTGTCGGTCTGGAACTGGCAGAAGGAGAAGCACCTGGCTGACGTCAAGGTACCCCTACCCCTTTACCTTTGACCACCTGATCCTGATCCCATTTACACATCTGTCATATTATTACATTCTTCTCAATACATCGCATAGAGAAACACGTTTGCATCCTCGCATCTCCTGTCTCCACAGTGCTCCAACGACTCTGTGCTGGCCGCTGTGTTTCATCCAATGGATGCCAACCTGATTGTCACCTGTGGAAAATCTCACCTCAACTTCTGGACCGTGGAGGGCAACACTCTGACCAAGAGACAGGGCCTGTTCGAGGTACAGCCATGATAACAAACTGCTCCAAAGATGTATCACAAAACAGCCCTGCCTCATGTTGACCGTTTAACCACCAAAATACACTAAGCAGCAATATGTGCTAATAATCCTACTTTCTTTCTCCCTCTAGAAACATGAGAAGCCAAAGTACGTGCTGTGCGTGGCGTTCGCTGAGAATGGAGACGCCATCACAGGAGACTCCAGTGGAAACATCTACGTCTGGGCCAAAGGTATTGTGCCTTCCAATACCCAAACTACCGTACTATTTAGTACGCCAGAAAAATATTTAGTATATCCCCAATTTCAAATGCAGTAAGCCAAAAAAAAACAATGCATACTGCTAGAGTATGTACTAAAAGTAAGCGATTTGGAACGCAGCTGTAGAATCTAACTGGATCACAGTTATCTTGACCTTTTTGTTGATATTTAGATATCAAGTCTCCAAACATCAAAAGACTGAAGTAAGAAAATGTTACTGCAGCAGTGCTGTTCATGTAAGAACATGATTGGATGTTTAAAAAAGCAATCTGTAATGATACAGCATAATAAAACCAATTTGCCAGTTAATGATCGCTACCAAAACATAGCTATGAAAAATGTTACCTTTCATTTCATCACTACTTTGAAACTCAGGATCTGTGTCCTCTGGATTTGTTTTGGTTTCATGTCCGTTCCGATTGGCAGGTGGTAGCCGCATCAGCCAGGTGGTGTCGGGGGCCCACGAGGGAGGGATTTTCTCCGTTTGTGTCCTGAAGGATGGCACCATGGTGACTGGAGGAGGGAAGGACCGCAAGGTGGTGCTGTGGGACCACGACTACAGAAAAAGTGCAGAGATGGAGGTGAGGGAGCCCAAGTAATGTCTTTTTTGACTTCATCATTGAGGTTTTTTTTAAAACAACTTCGTAGGCCTGGTCCTATTTTCTCTGAGCTCCATCTTGATCTATTAGTGTGTGAGAAGCTTTCTTAAAGTCAATGCTGTGTGTGTCTGTGTGTCCAGGTGGGCGAGCCGCTCGGTCCTGTACGGGCGCTGGCCGAAGGTAAACAGGGAGAGCTCTTCATAGGAACCACCAAGAATGCCATCATCAGAGCTGCCTTCCCCGATACATTAACTCCTATTGTACAGGTACACACACAATGTGCATGTTTCTGGTTTAAGAAGCACTCACCGTGATCATTTTGTTTACAGTGGAAGAGGCGAACAGTAGTTTTAACTCACTCATGCTGTGTATTAAATGAGACATGTGATGTGCTACATACAGGGTCACACAGATGAGCTGTGGGGTCTGGACATCCATCCCTCCATGGAGCAGTTCGTCACCTGCTCCCAGGACAGACAGGTTCACCTCTGGGACACCAACTCCCATCAGCCCCTCTGGAGCAAGACCATTGAGGTGACTGGAAGCAGGATGTGGATTGTGTTGTGCCTTTAACATCAGGATGTAAAAGCACTGACCTGACAGTATAAAAAATAATTTAAAACAATTCGACAGATCTATCATGAATTATAAGAGTCATGAATTAAACTAATTCATTCTCGGCTTTGCTCCAGGATCCAGGGAGGTCTGCAGGCTTCCATCCCAGCGGTGCTGTTGTGGCTGTGGGGACCATGACTGGAAGGTTGGCCTAAGTTACATTCAAAAACTAAACACTATATCCTCTTTCCCATTGGACAAAAAAACACTTACACCCACCAACATCTGGCTGGACTCGGCAGTAGTCCCCAGTATTTATCCGCTTTAGCTACGATCGGTGTTGATGATAACATGACACGCGGCTGGACACGCTCATTTTTCGTCCCTTTTCTGGTGCGATGCTATGAGACACGCGTTGATGTGAATAATCAACAGGGATTTGTACAATTATTATAATTTATTAATGTACAGCACATTCAAGTAATATGCTCTCCCCAAAGCCACTAGACTCCATTGACAGAAACAGTCATTTTACCTTGCTGTTATAAAACACACTTCATTCAAACAAAATAAAAGTCATCAAAACCAGACTGTTAGTCTTTCCACTGTTCCAACAATCACCAACTCTGGTTTGAGAGTTTGAAAGAGAGACTGAATAAGTAAACCGATATAAAAAGAAGTAACCACCATAATGTTTTTTACTGATGTGTTTACCGCGTTATACTCATCTGCAGGCAATGGTAAAGGACTCTATCACAAGTTAGTGGGTTCTCTGGTGTTTAAAAAACCTGCATATATACACTCATTTTGGTGAAAGAAGGGGATTAAAAACGACATTCACAGCAGGCGGAACAGCTGTTATACAGGAGGACAACTAATCCATTTCTTACAGGCTACAGCTTTACATGTTTGCTGCTTTAAGACGGATTACTGTCTGTACTGTATTTACAATCTATGATTAGGGGGTTTGTACCTTTTTGATAGAACATTTTTAAATTAAAAAGAAGTTATGAGCAATCTGTTTTTCTTTTTGAGGTAATATATCAATTATATTATAATAATAAGTTGCTGTGTAGATCAACAGAAAAAAAGTAACTGAGTAATTGTTTAAATCATTTACTAACCAGAATGACAATGTAAATGTATTTGTTGCTTGGACAAAACAAGCAATTATTAGACATAATCTCTAGTTCTGTAAACCTATGAGGGGCATTTTCCCTGACATTTCTGACGTGTGTTTGTGTGTGTGTGTGGTGTGTGTGTGTGTGGGTGTGTGTGTCTTGTGTGTGTTGTGTTGCAGATGGTTGGTGCTGGACACTGACACCCGGGATCTCGTTTCTATGCACACAGACGGCAATGAGATTATCTCAAACATCAAGTACTCTCCAGGTAAAACAGCAGCTGGTGTAACAGCGCTCAGAAACGTGTCATGTTTCAGCGCTGTGTTAACTCTGTTAACTCTGGGCTCCTTGTGCCTTCAGACGGTAACTTCCTGGCTGTCGCTTCTCACGACAACTTTGTTTACATCTACGCGGTGACGGAGAACGGCCGAAAGTACAGCCGCGTGGGGAAATGCACTGTGAGTATACAATTCTGAAATAACAACCCTTACAATTCACATCACAGTAGTCTGAACGCTTTAAAATATATTATAAAAATGACAAATATTCATATTTATTTAAAGGTGAATAAATGTTTTGTTATTTCTATTATACCTTCCTTAAAGTAGAAAAGTCTTGATGAATTGAAGTAAATGGAGCAAAACTATCTCAAAACACATGTTTTAAATCTTTTGTTGTTAAAAATGTGGCTCTAATGTTTTTCAATTCATCAAGAATTTTCTCTATATTTTGATTCTTCATGTGGGGAAAAACATAGTTTCCTCCAAGAATTCAAGGTAACACAAATGCAAATGGTCATTTTGAGGGTGAAGTATTCCTCTATTCTCCAGTACAGGGAGTTTGGAATCAAACCTTGGCGCTCTGTGTGATCTCTTTTTTAAGTCACTTAAACTGATCTCTTTTTTTCTCCAGGGCCACTCCAGCTTCGTCACCCATCTGGACTGGTCAGCTGACAGCCAGTACCTCGTCACCAACTCAGGAGACTACGAGATCCTCTTCTGTAGGTCCTCCCTCGTGTCTCTTTTGGCATACGCGTGTAGCTAACTCTTTCAATGTTTTCAATGTTTCAATGATGGAAAAAAAGTGACATTTTGACTTTTGCTGGAAAACACACAGTTATAACTTCTGCAATAGACTGCAGCAGAGACTTAACTTCCTGAGGACACTGAGGCCGTATGGAGTGAGCAGCTATCATGCTGATTATCTTTCTAGCAACCCCAGAGGGCATCATTAGATGTGGAAATACAGCATGGTTTGGCAACCTAACAGTGCAACTGAATAGACAGGCTTGCCAGTATTCACAAAACAGCTATGAGGGTAGAAGGGAAGAAATAATATGAGCATGAACAGAGCCTGTAGCAGTAGGCAGCCATGAAACCAAAGAAACAAAAATCATTGCAGACTCTCAACACCCTCTCTCCTTTTTGAATATGAACCTCTGACATCAGGAAGAAAACGTTGTGTACCAAAGTGAAAGAACAACCGCTTGAAGCTATCGTTTTGTTCCACTTTATGATAGTCATGTGCAGTTTGGGGGCAAAAACCCTGGATTATACGCATGCATGTTAGTCCCAATAGAAACCATTTCACATAGTGAGACTATTTTCTCACTTTATAAAAATGATTTGTTTTGACCTCTAGTATAATCACAGCCTTATGAAACGTAGCAACCACAAACTAGAGACCTAGAACATTCAGAGGATGTATGGCTTTTTATTAGTTTATTGACAATAAGTGGGTTTCTGAGCAGTTTCCAGAACAGAAGCGCTCACCGCTGACAAATACAATTCTTGCAGAAATCTCCAACTATCAAAAGTTTAAAATTACAAATCACAACTAGGATTTTTCTGTGGTGCTCCTCGAGGTGGTGTTCTAATGTGGTATTTTGAAGTGACTTTTTGATGTATTTAAGTATTTCTCAAGTGGTATTTTTTTATTTTATTTAGCACCAAATCTGGGTAACAAATGGTATCAAGCCAAAAATTGCTGGAACAGACAATAGAGCATGGTAATGGCCCTAGTTGTAATTCTGATTTATCACTAAAACAACTTGACACACACTGTCAAATTAATCTTCAGATTCCCAGCTTTCAGATGTATACCACTTATACGGCATAAACAGTTGATCTGCTACCTCCCCCAAAGATCTCCTGTCCCCCCCCTAGAAATGACAAAAACGTGTCTATTTTGGTCTCTTGGAGTTAAAACTACAGACTGTAGCACTGTCAGGCAGGAATGACGATTTTTTTTTTTTTCTAGGGGAGGCATCCAGTGGTAAACATGTGACCAACATGGACACAATGCGCAACCAGGAGTGGGCCACGTCCACCTGCACTCTGAGCTTCAACACCTTTGGTAAGTCCTTTTTTTTATCCGTCAGTTTGACCATTTTAACGTCTTCATTATAATCCTGTGAACCCAGCTGAGATCAGCAAGCTGAGTTATCAAATTCACCTCTCAGTTTTATATATCTGTGTATTTGAGGTGTTAGTAGGCTGACGCTCAGAGCAACTGACAGTCAGAGCAAAAAGCATAAAGCTGCACCAAGCAAATGTGCTCATTGGAAGATCTAAATGACAACAAAAAAAGTACTTTGTAATGTTTAACAGCAACCTGCAAACATTTTGACTCATCAGTTCTGTTGTTCGGGACATGTCTCCAGCTTTGAATCTTGTCTTTTTCACCTTTTCACTAACTCTCTCTGTCTCTCAGGAGTCTGGCCGGACGGAGCAGACGGCACAGACATCAACGCCGTGTGCAGGTCACATGACGGATCCCTGATGGCCTCCGCCGACGACTTTGGCAAAGTGCACTTGTTCTCCTTCCCCTGCTCTCAACCAAGGGTCAGTCGTGTTCACTCAGTGTTTGCAATCCACACATTGATTTTCTTTTGTCTACATATTTACGAGCCGAAAGCTTCATCCCTCGACTGGTTTTACAAAAAAACAAAACAGTTGAGCTCTGTGTCGACCTTTTAAACACTTCTGGAGGCGAGCAGCCGCACAGTTCCTCTCTTCCTGCATTGTGATTAAGTGTGAATGAACACAATGAAAGCTCAGCAGAAATTACGAAGTAGTCAGCCACCAGGCTTTCGGTGTGGGATCACCACCAGACCTATAATACGCAGTTTCTACCAGGTGGTAATTTGTTGATCCCAAACACGTTCTTCTTCTTCTTTTTTTCAAGTTCCAGTTTTCAGCCAAAGCCATTTAAAGTGGAGCTGTAAACTTAACGGTCCGTTTCAGACGAGCTGGCTGCCATTAGCACAGAAACTCAGACGCTGTTAAGTTACAACAAGTCGGTATTGTTTAAAAATTCTCTTGGAATGAAACTCAACTTCTTTTTTTACTAAAGCGAGTTACAGTGTTGCACCATGAAAACTCATGCAGAACTTTATATTGGGTTTTTTCTTAAATTTCTGTAACTGTTGATTCTTTTAGTTTCACTGTCAGTGTTGCACAGCCAAGGTTTTACGCAAAACTGTTATTTACATTAATCTGAGGAAGAAATGTCACTCCATATGCTACCCCTTCATTGTGTAGAAATTGTGTTGGAGACAGTTTCAAGTATTTGGCTCTATTTGATGACCGATATTAACAGTAGTAAAGTTAAGAGTTTGAGTACAGCAGCTTAAAATCAACCTCACCGTGTATCATCTGACTGATTTGTCCCTCTGCTGTGTTTCCCCCTCCTCCCTCTGCCCCGCTCACACCTGCAGGCTCCAAGCCACGAGTACGGTGGCCACAGCAGTCACGTGACCAACGTTGCCTTCCTGCACGACGACAGTCACCTGATCTCCACCGGCGGGAAAGACACCAGCATCCTGCAGTGGGGGGTCTAGGCGATTGTTATCCTCCCATAGCTCCCATCCTGTGGGGGGACCGGCGTCCTGCCACCCTCTTCACTGTTCTATCCTCCTGCACCACCAGGGGGCAGTGTGTCCACTGTGCCTACTGGAAATAAAAAAATAATCATAATGAAAATAAAAAAACACACATTACTTGACCCACAGATGTCACACCAGATGAGATGTATCATTGTGAAAGATATAATATTATTTAGTGTCCTGCTGTTTTGTAATAGAATGTAGAAAAAATGACTTGATGCCATGAAGGAAGTGAATCCTAACCTTTCCCCCAAAAAGATTTGACTACTGCAACACCGACCCAGCAGGAAGCAGTGACCCTGTGATTTAGCGTCAGTACTAACTGTGCCTAAACTGTATTTATCTCGACCCCCCCTTTAAAGGAATTCCACCCATTTTAAAGGAACGGGTCTGTTTGCAGGATTTAGCGCCTTGATAACATGTACACTCTGCATGCTCCACAGTCACGGTTAGGGTTTTATTTATATGTTGGGGGTCTAATATTAGGGTATTTCTCCTACTCTTCCAAGCAGCTTTTGGTTCCCATAAAGTATGAAAATCAGTTGGCAGACTCCTGAAACTTGTTTCATGTGGATGCAAGGCAGACTTCAAAATCAGTCAGCACGGGATCAGCACCACCGCCCAACGAGAATGTGAGATTGACGGAAAATAATGCAGAATTTGATGTTCAATGTAATTGATAACTCTGCTTAAATGGTTTCTTGTAGATTCTCACACACCAAAATGCATGGCAACCAATGGAACTACACTATATATATATATATATATATATATATATATATATATATATATATATATATATATATATATATATATATCAGGGTTAAAACATGTAAAATCACTTTACCCCAGGCGAGCGCGATAGATTCTTGTGAGCATGCACCGCTCTTTCTTGAAGCCGAAACTCACAGTGATAAAACCCTCAAACGTGCAGAAAGTTCAACAGAACGCAGCCTTGTCAGTATGTGTGATATTCTAAATTTATTAGCTTCCAGCTTTAAGAAAGAGCGATGATTGCTTGGAAGAACAGGATATTGTATTAGGATTCCTAAAATTGGTGGTATTCCCCCTTTAAACCGCTTCCTATAACCCCAATGCCTTGTCATCGTAGACATTTCCATCCCTCAGCCTGATTATAAAACCCTTAGGGTGCAGATTGTAAGTATTACAGATTGTTAAAGGTACAAAGTGCCCCCCCCACCCACCCACCCTAGGGCTGCTGTGTTACTGATTGTACTACTACGTCACTGTCACTAGATGGCGGTACAATGCAAGAGAATGAGCATGACCGAGGCCGTCCTCCTCTTGTAGATGCTGTTAATGTTGCAAAAGGTCTATAGAGTAAATTTATATATATATTATGCAGTATATCCGAGTGGCTGTGCTATTTTAATATATTTAACTGTAACAATGATGGATGTTATTATTATTCTTCTTCTTGTGGCACTTTTAGCGATTTGACAGAAGGGTAACGTAGGCTGCTGTGCTGTGAGCTTGAGCTGTGCTTTGCCTTCTGTTTTGTTAATAAAGTTTTTACCCAAGCACTACTGAGTGGAGGCTTTTTGTCATCCTTTAAGCAACACATATAGGGTAATAACCCTGATTTATTCATACATCTGTATCCAATAAATCCTCATGTGTTCAATTCATAAATCAGCTTAAGAAAAGTTATTATTCTTCAAGACAAACAGTTTATGATCAGCTGAGTGGGTGGATGTTGTGGTGACAGTGTGATGATGTATTGACTGTCAACATGCGTGCAATGGTTAGAGGAGAGACCAAAGGTTGCTAGTTAGACTACCCAGGTTACTCAGGGTAAACAGTAACTTTCAGTTGGCTCAGTGACCTGCAGCAGTGAGTAAAGTTGCTTAATTATATCACGTAAACAGGCAGCGTGTTGAGCTCAGCGCTCATGCACTCTTGTTGGTAACTTGTGCACACTCAATAAATAATATTTTTATTTTTATCTCAACACTGCAAATAATGATTTTCTGTAATGTGACTACAGAGAAATCATGTGAATGCAAACCATTGGGGATAATTTCATGCTGACCTTCTATACCTTCTTCTCTCACAGTAGCCTGCTGACCAGAATGCATTGCTCTAAATTACATATTGCTTTTCGAGCTGTGATGTAAACTACTCTCTCTGTTCGCCCACGCATACAGCTAGAGCTAAACTGAGCAGATCCAGGCACGTGTTTTGGGACGCTTGAGAGGAATTCTGGGAAACGTAAGTATCACTGAAGTAGTTGAAGGTTTATGGAAGGTGCAATAACAAAATAAAGTCAGTTATAACACGTCATCATAAGCTGTGAATGTGTTGCACAAAGAGTGGAGAGTGGGAAGACTGATGTCCAAGGTCAAGGAGGAGGATTCCTGTTTATGAGGGCAGACAGCGATCTATAGTGAAGTCACAGTGTTGTGGTCGTGATGGCCTGTTGTCTGTCAACACCTCCTGTGAAGAGAATGAGGGGTTGGAGATTTTAGAGCTCCTCACAAAAAGAAAAAAAAACATGAACCAAAATGTGGTCGGAAGATTTATAGGAGGATCCTTTAAAATAGTACTGCCTAAACAGGATTCTAAAAAACACTCCGTTTTTTGGGTGCATTTCATGAGTTGTGCTGCCATATCAACCACTCTACTGGAGAGTAATTACAACCTAACAGTGTTTACCCTCAAACAGTTATACATATGAATTAAACAAGATGACAGACAATAAAAAGTTCCCGTTGAGGCGGCTGTAGAACCATATCGGTGTGTACAGACTGATCGCACTCGACACAAGTGGAAAGAGACACTCTGCTCTTGGCAGTCTGAGTTGAGGTAAGGACTTGTCCATATGAGTTGATAATTTTTCAACTTGAGAAACGAACATCTGTCTTGAATAATAAAAAAATAGTAAAATGGAAGTGTTACGGGATAAAAACATTTTGAAGAAAAAGGGCAATGCCAATTTACCTTAAATAGACATTTCATACAAGCACAAAATTATATATTTTAAAATGTGTTTTTATTTGTATGTTTTGCATAATGTCTTATATTTTTATTTATTACTTGTCATGTTATTTACTAGATAGTTAAGGCTTCCATGGGTACAGCTTTTCCATTTCCTTCTGTATTTTCAGCCAGAATAACTGAACTTGCTAGTGTATAGCAAAAAAAAAATAAACATGAATTTGTCACTGTAGCTTTCATGAGCTTTACTGACAACATAAATATTACAAGGACAAAAGGACTTCCCATACAGCGCAAAGGAAGAGCCTGAGACATAGGATACCCTAAACGTTAACACAATAAACATCGACCTTTAGGAAGAGGGTGACACAGAGGACAAGGAGGCAGCGCTAGGGCTTCATGGGAGGACACTAACCCTTTAAAAGATGAAATATTACTATGTTACCGTTGTTTTGGCATTTAGAAGGTAATTGTAGTTTAATAATAGGGCCACTCTAACATAAAACTTGCAATTAAAGCAGGGATGAAGTCAGCTTTGTCCAAACCGGCGAGGAAGGAGGTACATGTGAGGGAGGAGTGATGAACTTTGAAAGGTTATTTGTTGCCTGTTTGCAGTGTTCCTTACTTTTTGCATTGAATAACAGGAATATCCTAGAAGCACATGCCTCAGAGACAAAGAAAGGCTTAGACAACTGGAATGAGGCCAGCTTCAAAGAAAAGTCTGGTAAGTAAGTATAGTCAGGAGGTCTGTCAGTGGCTTCATTAGAACAACTTTATTGTAGGAGCAATGTTTGTTGGTCTGACAATAAAGTCCTTCTATATACACTAAGTACTGCACTAAGTACTGCACGTCTTCAGACTTGCAGGTCGTAGCAAAGGAAAGTCTGAACGTGAGGCCTGAGACTTAAGTGTTTCTCTTTGAAAAAAAATTGCTAAACCGGAGACAACAAACTATCAAAGCATAGACACCCTCCCATAGCTAGCAGCGAGCACTGTAGTCAGTTTGAATGGCACCGTTGGCAACTGCTTACTCAAGGTCCTTCTGTGCTTCAATGAAATTAGCATGCATGTTTCCCCAGAGGGCAGGGTTAGGTTATCAGTGCAGAAGCAGGCTGAGCTTAAGGTTACTTTGATTTGTTTTTTGCCCCAATAAGGGTAATACTGTTGCACCTCATCTTTACAACAACCTTTGTTATTTTTCAGAGCATTACATTACATTTACATTACAGTCATTTAGCAGACGCTTTTATCCAAAGCGACTTACAGGAAGTGTATTCAACATAGGTATTCAAGAGAACTACTAGTCACCAGAAGTCATAAGTGCATCTCCTTTCTTAAACAAGCATCTTAAAGCATAAACCAGAGCAAAAGTATAGTGCAGAGGCAAATTACTACGAAAACAATAATTGCAACAGACTAATACGAATATAATAAGTGCTACAAACTACTACGAATAGGATAAGTGCAGTAAACTAATACGAATTCAATAAGTGCAGCGAACTGATACGAATAAGTAAGTGCAACAACTAATATGAATACAATAAGTGCTACGAGGAAGGCTCAGGGTAGTACTTCTTGAAGAGGTGAGTTTAAAAGATGGGCAGCGACTCTGCTGTCCTGACGTCAGTGGGGAGTTCATTCCACCACTGAGGGGCCAGGACAGAAAAAGCTGTGACCGGGTGGATCGGCCGCAGGGACCTCTGAGCGACGGCCAGTAAGCGCTGCAACAGCAGCACATTCCACCGTCACATCAGCTTTCATACAAATTATCATCTGTGGGAGATTCATTGCAAACAACTTTATCCACATTCCCTACAAAGTGGATATAAAATCATCTCTGAGAGCTGTCTCTAAGCTTACATCCACTCACGATGGTCTCTCAGACAATCAGATACAACACTGAGTATATATTATGAGTGGGAAGTCCTCCTTCAGAAAATAGAGAGACAAGCTTATCAGAGTTCATGGTCTGGATAATTAATTTTTCTGGTTTGAAACCAAAGACAGGGAGCTCTGCTTATTCGTCACCTAGTGATGAGTAATACCATAAAATGTAGGTATAATATAGAAGGTTACTTTTCATTGCAAAGACATTTAAATGTGGGGGGAAAAAAACAAAAACATAAACCTAAGTAAAAACATCTGTATGAAAGTGAATCTTTAACATCTCTGCTTGATAAAAGCCTTTAACGTTTCAGTGATTATCAAAATATCGAATTGGTTTTTTTTTCTGTCAATTAACTTAATAAAGAAATTGTTCCAGCATTAATTGTACTTCAGCAGGGGGCCACGTGACAGCTACTCTCAATGTTGACAGTACTGAGCGGTAGATGGTGATAATATTATGGTGTGGTTGTAATTTAGCAGTAAATGAAAGAACAGCCTGTATTTGTGTGAAACAAAATAAGGGGACTAAAGCAATGAAGTGTGTTTAATGTAAATCAGTAAAGACATGAGCTGTGATTTATGGATTTTCATTGAAAAGCAGCAGTCTGCTCTGGTTGCCATTTTCTTCACTGAGACGACAGGGAGATGGAGTAGGCTACATATTAGAGAAGATCGATGTCACACTTTAAGTTCCTCTCTGCTGGGACCCACAGAGTAACAATGTATTTGGCATAAATCAGCTCAGGGGAGAGGAGCGGACAGAAACCGAGATGACTTTCGAAAATATCGATCCAAACTATTGTGAGATGAGCAAATGTCGCTCCTGCCACTTTAAAATGATCAATTGTCACTACTATAATGCCTATTGTATTTAATTTTGCGTTGGTGAAGCTTTTTCCATTTTGTGTGAAGGAAAACAAATTAGAGATGACAAGAACAGTTCAAACAGACAAAAGCGCTGCAGATTTGTGTTTTTTTTCTTTGATGGGAGACGAGTCGTGAGAACAGTAAACCGTCTGAGTTGTTCTCAGAGACACTTAATCAAAAAACACAGGATGGAATATTTCTACAGTCTGGGGTCTCGACCACAAAATGTACAACCCTGAGGCTGTCGCGCACACACACACACACACACTATTATTCTGGGACCGAAACAATGAAAGGACACATGCTGAAAATGTTTGTACTGTGATGGTTACTGCATGTTTCAATTTAAAAAAGACTAATCTCACTACTATGCACCCTAAACTACAAATTGTTAAGCATTTAAGTGATGCTTCAGATTTACTTGTTAGGAGAACTCAGCCATGAACAAAACTGGTGGAAGAAATGTAGAGCAACTCAAAAAAAGATTCACCATGTTAATGAGAACCTTTTTAAAAATAAAAGGTGGTGTTTTTCAACCCAACTTGATGAACCCTGCTTTTCATATTTTCACTTGGGCAGCAGCCTCCTGCATAGTATCTTTACACAAAACGTTTCCGATTGTTAGCGTTGCTGAAACAAAACTACGTGGTAAGGGTTAGACCGGGAGAAGCCATGAGCACAGAGGTGAAAGATACTTATTTTTGCAATAGAATGACAGAAAAAAAAAATCATAAAAGCACAGAAAGATTACTAAGAATATGGCACCAAGCATGGATGAGACAGCTATACAGGTTGCAATTGACTTAGAGAGATAACTATTGTTTGAATACCTTCCATCGTCATGAAGAACTGCTCCAAGTAAACGCATTTGTCACTCAATACTGATTGGTTTGGGCAAAGGCTGAAAAGCTTTCTCAGTAAACACAAATATGTGAGTTTATGGAAACTTTCTTCCCTTAATGGTGAAACAAAGTCTGATAAAGTCTTTGTTTGGGTTCATGGTATAAATGAGATAAATATGTTTGCACATGAATCATTTTATCTGTATATATTACTGTTTTTCTGTTCACAGAGTCCTACTGCCAACCATGTTCATATTATAGCCTGATCCACTGCACTGCAGATAAACACTGTGACAAAAATATAAAGCTTCTGCCTGCTCTAATTGTATCCCTGTTGAGATAACACTAGCTGCCTGATGTCTCCTCCTGATGAGTGTTTAGTTGAGCAATGAGCTGAACTTTCCAAAAAAGGTATGTATTCCTAAAAGGTCATAATGAGGAATTAGATTTTGTATCAACAACAGTGAATCCAATTAATGCTCCTGATATACAGTTCCCTTTTGTACTAACAATTCTTAGGTGTTATTTCAAAAGATCAAGTGAAAAAGATTGCCTCTTTTTATTACATCTTTGACCCAGAGGATTGCACCCCAGTCGTCAGAGGAAATGTTGGCATTGTTCCCTAATGCAAACCATGGGATATGTTGAATATTAATGTTTCTAACCAAAACAAAGTTGCATAAATACGTTGCACGGTTGTATCATGCTTGAAACGTACAATGCCAAGTTGTTAACTTTGTGACTGATTGGTTAGGGTGAAGTAACGCAACAACCTAATGCAACAACGTGTGAATCTGATTACAACGTTACAACGTGCTAAACGTAACGCTAACGCTAACGTAACGCTAACGTAACGCTAACGTAACGCTGCAACGTAACGCAACCACGTGGCAACGCCACAACGTAACGCAACCACGTAACGCTACAACGTAACGCAATCACGCAACGCTAAACGTAACGCTACAACGCGTGGCGCTAACGCGTGCCACAACGTAACGCAACCACGTAACGCTACAACGTAACGCAACAACGTAACGCTACAACGTAACGCTACAACGTAACGCTACAACGTAACGCTACAACGTAACGCTACAACGTAACGCAATCACGCAACGTAACGCCACAACGTAACGCTACAACGTAACAACGTAACGTAACGCTACAACGTAACGCTACAACGTAACGCTACAACGTAACGCTACAACGTAACGCTACAACGTAACGCTACAACGTAACGCTACAACGTAACGCTACAACGTAACGCTACAACGTAACGCTACAACGTAACGCTACAACGTAACTTTTTTGCATGTTTTACTAGCTATTTTATCACGTATCTTCCAATAATGGTCCCTCAATATACTTCATTTGAGTGTCGCTCGCTGTACTAGGTTTGCTTTGACTGAAGGCAAATCTAAATCTAAAATTCCCCTTTTAAAATGTCCATGGTTTGCAGATAAGCACAAAGGGAAACAATTTTTCCTAGCAACTTATGAGACCGACAATGACAATCATGAATTTGGTCGATTGTGATTTCATGCAGGTAAATGGAACCGGCCCGATTAAGTGAATTACAAAGGAAGTGTGACGCACAAGTTCATCTGTTGATGCGCAGTTGATTTTATAGGAATTCTGCATCAAAGTAAGCTGACTGCATGTTAGTCAGAGATAACATTACAGATATTCTAATGAAAAGGATTTGATACTAAATTCCATCAAAAATCATGTAAAAATCATGCAATTATTATGATTAAGCATTTAGAAAAAAATAGCATTCCATTCATGTTTTTGGTTAACAGCATCAATTCATGTTTAAGTAAACATAACCACCTGAATTCTGCACTAACTCAGCGCCTGTAAACTCAGCTTTCTCAGGGTATTGCAAGTACCAATATGTAACATCCGGCTTTGTTGGAGGTTTATTAGCAGCTCGCAAACAGAACGTCTGCATCACACGACAGTTTATCATCTGTGCATGTGTTACAGTTTAGTTAAAACACCACAGGGTCTGCCAAGATGTTATGTTTGGTATAATGCAAACATCGATTAATATTCCAGACACAGTTTCATAACAATATCAGGGACAGAGGGAGAGAGAGTGAGAGTGATAGAGAGAGAGAGAGAGAGAGAGAGGGTCAAAGAATGACTAAAGGTTGAGTTTAATACACTTAAGTGAAGTGAGTTTTCTTGAAGTTGCGTGAACTAGAAAACACTTTTGAATGTATTAAAATCTATGCACTTTTTGGGTACTTTGGCTATCAACAAAAGACACAAACATTTTAAATATACTGTTCTTTTTATAGAATATATCGTACATATTTCTTGGAGACCGTCCTCCCAAGAGTTGTTTCAGCAAATACCCCTTAACCACACACGTGTTTATGTTCAAGTGACAAAATCCACAGACAGAGGAGGTCAAGGTGGACGGAGGGGTCAACAAAACATCAGGTTGTTTTGGTTCCCTATTGACTGTCAATGTTGGTCGCCCTTATCCAAGTGGTTATTATTGTAACCATGACAATGAAGGTTCCCCTCACCTAAACAAAGGAGTATGTTTGACCCGAACCGTGATATTTCCCTGAAAATAACCAAATTGTTTTTGTGCCTAAAATCTAATTACATCATATGAAATATTAAGACTGAAGGAAGATCTTCAACACTTTTCATCGTTTCGACATGAGAGATGAGGCACCCCAAAGAGCTGCAATAGCTCAGTGAGTTAAGAAAGCCAATATGGCAACAGAGAGCTTGTAAGTCTGTTGTTTGGTATTGGATTGTTTTTTTTCTGTCCTGTTTTGTTCAAGATTTAACATTGTGGAGATTTATGATGACATTTTGAGGGTACGCTGTAGCGTAGAAGTGTTAGCGTTAACAAACCAGGCATGAGAAAGTATCTTTTTTGCTCTGCTTATTTGTTCACAGCATTCAGCCCCACCTCCTGAACCAGACCTTAACGATTATGTGTGGCCGCATACGGATGAGCGGTATGAACAGTTGCTTGTTCTGTGTGAAAAAAGGGGCAGGGGAAAAGAGGAGAAAAAGATAAACAGACAGAAAGATGGACAAAGTAAAGAGTACAAAGTCTGAGAGAGGGAGTGGAAGAAGAGGAAGAGCTCTGGGAGAAGGTCAAGAATGTAGATTCTGTGTTACAGGCTATTCTCCGCACCGCCAGGGCGTCTGAGCTGCTGATGTATGGGGCGTCTGCTGGTTGTCCCGCAGAGAAGGAAAAAAATCCTGTAAGAAAACTATTTTTTAGTACAGTAGGTGTCCATTTTCTGCTCCTTCAAAAGCATCAGAGTCCTCCAGTGTAACTGCCATGTCAGCATCTATACAGCTGTAGAAACAGATGCAGGTGCATATCACATTTGCAATATTTAAACTTAGGCCACTGAATCTATCTGTTTAGTTTATTTGTCATTGTTGACAAGAATTGCACGCAAAACACCCCAAAAAAAGTTAAAGACAAACAGCAAAAGTGTGTTAAAAACACTGCAAGGATTCAGCTGCAAAACACTCGAGTTTTTTTATCATGATGTAATATGTTATTCAAGGCAGTGGTTTGTCTCTAATGACTTCCAGGAAGGTCAGACCTCCTTGAACTTGAGTGGTGTGAACCTAAACAAACTAAACACAAAGGTACAACAAAGTAAACTTCTATGGTAAAATGTACCCAAATTGCACCCACAAGGCTTCACACAGTGTCACGGTCAGCTGCACTTGCGGCTGTTGTACTTATTTAAACAAGGCTCAGAAAAAGGCGAGAGGATTAACAAACGTCGATAGGGTTCATCCTCTGAGGACCGCGAATGTTTGTATCAAACCTTATGGAAATACATCCAATTGTTGTTGAGATATCTCAGTCCAGACCAACCGACTGACCTAAATACCCGGAGCCACTTTTCTCCGGGTCTGCAAATGACTATGTTGCATTTTCAGACTATTGTTCGAGGCTCGTCCACCTTTTACAGATAGTAAAAGTGTTGTGTGAAGTCCAGAGATGAAGATGAAGCTCGGTCCTTTCATCTCAGCATGGTGCCGATTCCTGGATCCACCCGGTGTTCGGCAGACACCACCTGTCTAAACAGTGTTGGCACGGGGTGATGGGTGTGGATACATGCTAACCGGCACATGTTGAAGTGAGAACACTGTTTGATACGACGTCACGTGTACTGCACGGAGACAAAACTATTACATAAAAGCCTTTGTACAGCATGGGAAGACACGGTTGCAGCTGTGGAGGAAGTATTTATGCTGAGTGACTCGAGTAAAATCCAAAAGTTCTAAATTTTATTAGCAAATATCTGTCATCAAAAAGTTTTGAAGTGCTTATTTTACTATTCTAATGCTTATAGATCCCCCTAAATACGACACACTGTACCTTTAAATAAAATAACTAATACCAATCCGTGAAAACACTCCACTAGAAGTAGAAGCCCTACATTCAAAACCTACTTAAATAAAAGTAATAAGTATTATACTGCAAGTATCACAGGTAAAATAATTAATTGCGCAGTAGAATGTTCCCTGTCAGTATTTTACCAAAATGGATTTATATTGCTAGATGTTTTTAACTCCTTTATCTACTAGTTTAATCTACAGCAATGCATCATATTCTAAAGCATTGCTGTCCTCTGAGAAACACGTATGCTAAAAGAAAAAAACTTTTTTTTCAGCTTTGTGACAATGCATTTTCCAGCTCATCCAAAAGGCTTCTTAAATAGTTTTTTTTAGCTAAAGTAGGAGGGCTGTCCACAACACATAAAGGAACACTTCATCCTTCAGTTTATCACAAACATTCAACATCAACACATCCGGAGTATCTCTGAGATGGACTGGAGGAGAAGTATAAAGTTGCATGAAATGGAAATACTCAAGTTGAGTACAAGTGGCTTGAATTTGTACTTAAAACCGAGACGAAGGGAGGTATATGGAGCCACCGATGCTCTGTAGCTTTGTATGGCGCCACATTATAAGCCCGCCCACTTTTAACAGTCCAATCGCATGCAATGGATTTGATTTAAATCCCTCCTGTAACTGTAAACTGGTACAAATATTCTAGTTCATCAGGACTTATAGTACAGAACTTGAGTAAATGTACTTAGTTCCATTCCACCACTACCTTGTCACAGTGATACTGAGGGACTTCAGTAAGATAATGGAAGGTCATTTTAGACAGAAGTTACTTCAGCCTTAACTTGAACTATCACTGATCTTAAAACGACATAAGCACCGTCCCAAAATGTCTTTCAGTCCAACAAGGAGGACATCCGACCCCGATCTTAACAATCGGTCACAGCTCAATGACGCCGGCGAACGGTCTTTAATGCACGCAGTAGTTGCATACTGGAGCAAACTGGAAGCGGGCAGAAACAGCAGGATCGCATGGAAACACAATGGCTGTGTACTGCAGGCATCATTAATGATCCGGCAAACAAGGAGGATGAACACTGGTCTATTTATAGTGGGGAGCTAATGGCTGATCTAGGAGCAGCTCTGAAGGTAAGAGTAACGGCTGGATGACTGGGGGAAACTGATCAGGTGTGACTGGTGGACAGGTTTGACGCAGCAGACTTTTTGACTCGTCAGGGGAAATCACAGGTGTAACTGTTAAAGCTCCATTCTGTTCAAATGTCCCTGTAAGCCATGATAGTGTGACAGTGAGACAGAGTGAACAAAGCTAGGACCCTAAAACTGAATGGAATTCAGCCATCAGGCAGACAAAAAGCAGCGGGCTCAGCAGTAAACAAAGTCTTCAGAGCCATATCCTCTGCTGTGAGTCTAAAAACCACCCAGTGACTCCGTTTCCATAAGACAGAGTAAATGAGCCGGATGAGGTTTTAATGTGTTTTAATGGGCACATGATGAGTTCACTGCTGGGAGATGTTTTACACCAGCCAGCTTGGCTTTTACTTTAGTGCCATTTAATTCTCACACACACACACACACACACACACACACACACACACACACACACACACACACACACACACACACACACACACACACACATTTAGGGACTGTTTCTAACCACCCAGAATTATTATCCCACAATGCAGTTCTCCTCGGGTCTGGTTTAGTGTCTTTCAGCACATTTGTTTTGGTTTTACAGCCTGCAACTTTACTGTTTTTAAGTCTCAGCCAGGTAGCAACCAATGCGGAAGTATCTTAAAACCTGCATTCACTCTACTGACCAGCAGGGGGCGACTGCATCACACGACTGCAAAAAGAAGTCAGATTGTATAGAAGTCTATGAGAAATTGACTCTACTTCTCTCTTGATTTATTCCCTCAGTAAACATTGTAAACATGAGTTTATGGTCTCAATCTCTAGTTTCAAGTCTTCTTCAATACAGCATGATGTTCATTTAATAAATTATGGTGCAGTTTAGAGTTAGATAGCGGATAAATAATTAAGCAGAGTATGCTTTATGCTATGTAGTCCACAAGCTAATGGGTGACATCACGATGACTACGTCCAATTTTTCTATACAGTCTATGAGTTATCGTCAGGTCTGGTTTAACATCTTTCAGCTCATTTGTTTCAGTTTTACAACATGCAACTTTACTGTTTTTAGGTCTCAGTACTCTTATCAGTGTTGTATATAGAGGCAGCAACAAGCTGTTTTCAGCAAAAAAAAGCTCTGCTAAAGCCACTATCCACTACCTGCCAATAAACCACAGACAGACAGTTAAAGTTATAGTGACTAGCTGTTTAACCTAGTGGAGCATCTAGCTGCTAAATGGCCACATATTTCCCTCAGGAGTTGAGGACATTTTAGTCAACATCTTCCATCATTTCAATATCTTTCTTTAAGCCAAGCTCCACTGTAGGAGCTGGTTTCTCCAGGACACGATGCCAAATGAAACTAAAATCAGGGGCTCAGTCGGTGAAAAATATTTGCAAACATGGCAACTCGTGCTGAGGTACAGTTAACAGTTAGATGTCAACCCTTTATAACAGCTAATACATTCAGAATAAGGAATGGAAAAACATCATCTCAGTTCTTGTGAAGGAAACACAGTACCAAGGGCAGCACATGTCTCACATTTACAGCTTTAACAGAACATGAAACCCCCCTAACCTAATTCCTGCAGGCTGAAACCAACAAATGATCTAACACTCTTAGCAGTCATTTAACAGACAACACAGCAAGAAGAGTGAAGCAGCACACAGCCAGCCTCCTCCAGGATTCACGCTGTGTGATCAACCGACACAAAAACACACGGTGCACCTTCGGAGAAATGCAGAAACGAGCGAAAACCAGATTTTGATTCTCCACAGAAACGACAACCTCGTCTCCCACCTCCAGATTCCAGATGGGCCGGCGAGGAGCCTGTCGCCAGGGAGCTTCATGTACCGTCAAGATAACACTGGTATTCTTTTGTTTCCTATTTGCTGTAAAGAGGTAGATCAGCAGCAAAATTAGCCGTTGCATACATCTGTAATCCTGACCATGGACTACTGATAGATTGCTTATTTTAGCCCACTGACTACAGATG